>NC_056730.1:284829055-285076555 GCF_019279795.1 Protopterus annectens | reverse complement strand
GTATTCCTATGGCTTTCCTATTTCCCTTTACATTCACTCCTTGTAATGCATGTTATATTTCTTTATTGAAATGTATTCCTATGGCTTTCCTATTTTCCCTTTACATTCACTCCTTGTAATGCATGTTCATACCTCTCAGCTGTACAGATTTTCGCAGAATATCCAGATTTTTGCCTTATATTCTTGGTCCATTTTTCATAACATTGTGGTTTTTCTGGCAAATTAATGACAAATCATTAAAGATTGAAGTTAGAAAATAATGATAGGCATTTGAGTTTAAGACTTCATACCCTTCAGAAAATCCATGCTAGTGCAAAACCTTTTATTCTATCAACTTTCTAAGTCTGTAAGATTAATATTTAGAAATTGTCCCTATTTTGGGGACTTTGTCCCACTTTTATTGATGGCTTTGTCCAGATTTCTTGGTCTAAGAGGTTGAGAGGTATGTGCATGTTATATTTCTTTATTGCAGTGTATTCCTATGGCTTTCCTATTTTCCCTTTACATTCACTCCTTGTAATGCATGTTGTATTTCTTTCAGCACCAAGTTGTTGTATATCTGCTGTGGCTTAGTGGCACATCATGCAGACTGGTGAGTCCAAGGTGTGGGGTTTGAGACTGACAAGGGTATTTTATTTTGCTGCTGAGCAGTACAAGGGCCTTGTCATACAGAGTGACTAAGGCACTTTTAAGCAGTTGTGAGTGGGTTTGTGCGGGTTTGCGCGATGCTTAGCGATGCTAAGCTACACTTAGCTTAGCTTATTGTATGTTAGCAATACTAAGCTAAGCTTAGCTTAGCTCATTTTATGTTAGCAATACTAAGCTAAGCTTGGCGTAGCTTATCATATCTCAGCAATGCTAAGCTAAGCGCACACATGCGCACACTGGTGCAAATCCGCTTACTACTGTTTACAAGTGCTCACTCCCGCTAACCCCCGCGCTCATGTCTTTGACAGAAAAGTAAATGGGGAGATAGGAATGTGGTGATGAAGGGTGCACAAAGAGGGGGAAGACAATAGGGAAACCATCTTGGGATGTACACGATGGGTGTGGAGAAGGTCCATAGCTGCCCATTTCTTAACCAGCAACAGCTGTGCATATGCAATATATTAGGTGGGATATTTGAAACCTTCCACCCCTGAGAGAGGGGTGAGGACAACTAAGTATGTTGTACTACCAATTATGAATATCAGGCATATGCACTGTTTGTGAACTGTTATACTGTCATTAGCACGTTACTCACTTCTGAACAGTTTGTGGTTTGTGTTGACATTAGCACAGTCTACTCAGGACAACTGGACATATTTCTGTACTGTGTATGCCTACCTACACCCTTGGTTGTGCCTGACTACATGGGTATATAGTAACTTTGGGTAGGGGTGCAGAACTGCAGAGTGCATTATTTATTATCGTGTGATGTGTATCTTACTGAACATGCAGAGTTGCTGTGTACCTGTAAGTCTATGAAGGCTTGTAGTTTGTCTGAGTAGCTCTCACCTGTGGACATATCCAGATGATAGACAGAGGTCAGCCTAGTATTCTTTGACTGTGCACCACAGCAGTCTTTTCAGCACCTGAACAATGGCATTGTCACAGGTGGTTGCTAGCAGTACATGGCTACATCCTTTGATATGTCTGTGTTGTACTTCTACATAAAGGCATGCTTGTGGGATTCATTCTACAGCTATTTGCAGAGTGTGCAACAGCAGACAAGCTCATATGCCTGTGTGTTTCTGACTCTTCCAGGCCTCAGATACTCTCACGTATATATTTGAACAGCCTCAGGGAAAGGTACATATAACTGGGTTACACCTGTGATATAGTTCAGACATTTTGCAGTTCAGACTTTGGGGGATTCAGAGCATATGTATTACTACACATTTTCTGAAGAGCAAGCAGTGTCTACTCTCACTTATTGACATTTGTCATTCAATGAGATTCAACACTTGTCTGCCTACTGTTAATACATTTCACAGGGAGTCAGAGGGGCACAGCTAACATTTGTTTCCAAATCAGGGTCATCACTGTAGATTTTTTAGATTTTTTTTTTTAGTCAGTGTTGGGGGGTCCGGCCTGTGACCTATGCAAATATGCCAGTGTTTATGCTGCTCTGATACTGTGTGAGGTTTGTAAGCTGCTATTATAACCTTATTCCCTACTAGCATGGCTAATTCTCTTTTCACAGTCATGTCATGCAATTCCACAACACCTGCTGGTTAAGGCCCACAGAACAAGATTTGTGTTATGCCATTCCTATTTTCCCTTTACATTCACTCATGGTAATGCATGATATATTTCTTTCAGCACCGAGTTATTGTATATCTGCTGTGGTGTAGTGGTACTTCATGCAGACTGGTGTGTCCAAGGTCCTGGGTTCGAGACTGACAAGGGTATTTTATTTTGCTGCTGAGCAGCACAAGGGCCTTGTCATACAGAGTGACTAAGGTACTTTTAAGCAGTTGTAAGCGGGTTTGCATGGGTTTGCGTGATGCTTAGCGATGCTTAGCTACGCGCACACAAGCTCACACTCACGCACCCCCACTAACTACTGCTTAAAAGTGCTTACTCCCGCTAACCCCCACGCTAATTTCTTTTAAAGAAAAGAAAATGGGGAGATAGGAGAGTGGTGAAAAAGGGGGCACAAAGAGGGAAAAACAGTAGGGAAACCAGCTCGGGATGTGCAGGATGGGTGTAGGGAAGGTCCATAGCTGCCCATTTCTTTACCAGCAACAGCTGTGCATATGTATGAAATTTGGTGTGAAATTTGAAATCTTCCACCCCTGAGAGAGGGGTGAGGACAACAAAATATGTTGTACTGCCAGTTAGAATTATCAGTTTACATGTCCAGTGGACATGTGTGCGAATTGGGCAGCTATGTATGGGGCGTAATTTTTTTGTGGGAACAGATTGCCCTTTTTTTATTTTTTTTTCAGGTGAGAGTGGAATGTGAGGTAGAGGAAGTAGGTATATTTGGGGAGGCAGGTTGGGGAGGTAAACAGACAAGACAAACAAGATGCATACAGGGGTGGAGTTTGACACATGGGGTGGGTGAACACAATTGATGGGGAAGGATGTTTGGAAATCGTAAGCCCATGAGCCCACAGATGGTAACAGTGGAACTGAGATCCCCACCCATGGGCAGTCACAACTGCACCTTCACAGCCTCGAGGGTGGCTGTGCTGGGGGCTGAGTAGGATGGGCAGGCTCACCCAAGAGACGCGCCACTCTCGCCTCAAGCTGGCATAGGGGATCAGCGACTGAACGCTGGATCTCCCTACGCCCCACAGCCCGGACCCTTCGAAGGGTGACGGGTGGCCCTTCTCCACCCATGCTTGCACGGGGGGGTACGAGCCCCATCCCCTGCAGCGCTTCCACCCAAAGGTGGCACAGGACCAACGGAGGAGGGGAGCCCGGGCTGGGCACCGGAGCTGCTGGTGCCAGGTGCACTCACCAACTGAGGAGGGACAGGTGGGTCCACTGGGACCGGCCATCCCATACGTTCTGTGATTAGGTGTGTTTAATTACAACATAAACAACAGAATTCCAGATTAGTTGTAACAGCATGCAGTAATATTCCCATTAACCCAACACACCAAGGTTCCAACAGTTGAACTGCAAGCATAACACATGCATATATTGAACAACAGTGGATATTCCAACAGCATGCAGGGATGTTTGGTAGCAACAGGCCACCATAAATGTGGTGTTTGAACAGGGCACATGCATCAACATCAATGCACATATTTATAAAACAATAGGACATATGTCCCAACAAATATTTAAGGTTACACATACCCATTGAGGTGTGGAATTGCATGGTTTATGCACATACAGTAGGGTGTAGAAAAAAACCTCAGTTAACATCTTATAATGACCTTTTAGTCTACACTACATTCCCAGTGACTGCAGTTGTATATCCCCTACCTGTATTATTACACTTGCCACCATACATTAGATTGTGTCATGGGTTTGGCTAGTTCAATATATGCCTTACCCATATCTGACATATTAACTGTCCAGGATTCAGGTGTTACTGCTACATATTTCTTGTTTGCATTTATATTTCTTTATCTACATATCTGGGATGTTTTCACATGACATTTTCACTTTGATTTGTACAGAACCCTGCATTTCCTAACACACACTCACATTTCTGGTGAATATTTACATGCTACATGTGTGCCAGGTTTACTTATTCATGCCAGCCAGTAACTGACTATTGTGGACTGTATATATGTTTCACAGCTACTAGCACTTCCATCACCCACTTTATATGGGGCTGCATAACTTTGGGTTGCCAGCACATTTTCAAACAGTACTGTTTGTATAATGCAAGGGTACTACAACAGTTCAGACTCTGTGACACAGACACACTCTGGGTTTTAGACCTTTATTAATGACATTGCACACTTTTCCACAGGCTCACTCCTTTATTTGTTTTAACGGTGTTTATGGCAGACATGTTCATGACATATTATACCTTTATTAATAGGTTAGAACAATCTTTTTTCAGGCTCACTCACTTATGTTATATGACAGTGCCTGCAGAGATATTATTCCAGACATATGTTACCTTTCTTAATGGGTTACTACACTCTTTTTCTGCCTCTCTGACGTTTTTATCTGGCAGTACATGCAGAGGACTTATTCAGGCAATTCTATGGCTGTTTTATTGGACTACAACACATTCTTTCATGCTCTCAAAACATATTTTATATAACAATACATGCAGAATAATCACTAACCTGCCTGGTGGCACAACCTTAGCAGCCTATCAGCATAGGCTTGCTGATTTGTAACACGGTCACCTGCAGCTGTTAAGTAAATGAAGGGATATTGAAACATACCTATCCATTATACATACTCCATTATCAATTCTTACATACTGCATTCCATGGCTACATACTCAGTTATGGGGCATCCTGCATCCCACGGGCCTCCTGTATCCACTGGTTCAGGCAGTCCTGCTTTCGTCTCTTCAGGTCTGCATTGTGGTGATGGACCTGCTCACCATTCCGGGGAATGCCTGTGGCACTGGTGAGGTTACGAGCTAACCGGTTCCAAGCCTCTGCCTTGTACTCCATCCCTTGGAACTGGCCCTGCAGGAGTCTTGACTCGTGACGGTGGACAAGGAGCCAAACCATGTATCCGGACTCCTTGATGCCCCAACGTTGCACTCGGAAGCGTGAACCCTTTTCTACACCTGCCATTCTGACTGCAAATGTGTGCTACAATCAGTTATGGTGAGTATTCCCGCCTATGGGGCTTAAATATGCCGCATTTCCCACACTTATTTGTGATTGGCCATTTTGTAAACTTCTCGGCTGACTGCAGACCTGCTTAGTAATGGTTAAACTACCATTCGTAAGTTTATGAATGTTAATAGTGACTGCTTCCCCTATGTTGTCATGGCTTAGTGGTTCTGTACTTTGATTATGATGCACAGTGTCCTGGGTTCGAACCTTGTAATTCTTTTATTTTATTACTGTCTAGACAGGCTAGGGGGAGTGGCTGTGTTTAAGCAACTTAGCTCTACGTTGCTCCCCGGTACCCTACAGTGCCCTGGTTGGCAAGGCGTGCACGTCCGCGCAAACACATTGTGCTGGGTAAAGCACTATTAAACTATGAGCAACTCTGGTTAGCTGAGTAAAGTGCTATTAAACTATGGGCACCTCTGTTTAGCTGGATAAAGCGCTATTAAACTATGGGCAACTCTGTTTAGCTGGGTAAAGCACTATTAAACTATGGGCACCTCTGTTTAGCTGGGTAAAGCGCTATTAAACTATGGGCACCTCTGCTTAGCTGGGTAAAGCGCTGCTTAAGAGCAGGCTATTATATATCTGGATCCTTTAAAAATATATATTTTGTTCATTGATACATTAGCCATTTCACTGCTTTTAATAATATTTTAATCATATATGTCTGGTATTATTTCAAATACTGATTTAAAACATAAATAAGAAGGGGAGTGGTGGGAATCGATCTGTGAATGCTTCCTCTTTGTGCATACGCTCTACCATTACGCTACTGTTTCTTGGATTAATTTGCATATGTAGTTCTTAATTGCTCTTCAATGTCACAATTGCTAACTGTGGTTAAGCAATGGGCACACCCGCGCAAACAAGCGCAAATACGGGCAGCTATATCGTGGATTAAAAAAAAATAAAATTTATTTGTTACGTTTTATAACTGTGATGGGGGTTTGCAGTGTCAGGGAGTTCATAGGTTCATAGGTAGATACTAGCCCTAGGGCATTTATAAGCCTAGCCAGAGTGTATTTGGCTTCCGCCTCCCTATTACATTAGCCTACTGTGCCTCTGTAAAGTAGGTCACAGAAGGTACCCTTTTAAGATTAGTTTACTGTGCCTCTGTCTAGCAGGGACACAGAAGAGATCCCAGGGGTGAATTTGCGATTTCCCATCCACGCGTCCAGATTTCACTTGAAGAGGGTCAGCAAGGGGCTATGTCTAACATGAATTGGGATTCTATTCCAGAGTGAGGGGAGCCTTGGGAAATGAATCTGTCTCTCCAGCATGTCCTATTTATTTTTGTGCTGAGGTTTAGGTCCCTGGAGCATGTAGCTCTAAGAGACTTGGATTTTTTGAGGTGGAGCATGTCCATTATTTCTGGGTTTGACATGGCTTTGTACGTCAGGCATAGATCGCCTCTGAGTAGGCGGTAAGCAACTGAGTAGAGCTGGAGTTTCTTTAGTCGAGCTGCATAGGACATCTGTTTGTAGCCCATGTTCCTCTTGGTGAGGTACTTTTGGGGTCTCTCCAGTTGCTGCAGGTGTCGGGTAAGGTACATCCCAAAAGGGGCATTGTATTCAATTATGGGCCTGATATGTGACGAGTAGAGGGGCACAATGACCTCTCTTGATCTAGATGCGAACCCTTTCGTGATAAGGTGGGCTATATAGAAGGTCTTTCTAACCACTTTGGCAACGTGATTATCAAAGGAGAGATTACTATCTAAGTTGGTCCCCAAATCTCTAATTACTTCTTCCGTACTTAATGGATTACCACCTATGTGGTAATTTGTGGGCACCTTGTTTTTCCCAAAGGGGATGACTATGCACTTTTTAGCATTTAGCTTGAGGCCGTGGCTCTGGCACCAAGCATCCATCTCTGTGAGACCCTTTTGGAGGATGCTTGTGTCAGCTGGAGATTCGATTATGGCCCCCAATTTGCAGTCATCTGCGAACTTTGTCAGCCATAATCCCCCCGTGTTAGCCTGAACCACAGAGAAGTATATACCGAACAAGAGATGTCCCAGAACAGAGCCCTGTGGGACGCCACTTGTAACTGGTTTGGATTCAGACATGGCACCTGCGATTCTGACCATGTGGGTTCTATCTCTGAGCCAGTTTGCAACCCATCTTGTGATATAGGGGTTGATATTTAAGCTGGTAAGCTTATTTATGATGCCAGTGGGGTATTGTGTCAATGGCTTTTGAGGTCCAGGTAGGCTGTGTGGACTACCTTGTCCTCATCTATGGCTTTGGTAACTGTTTCAAAGAAATCAACTAGGTTTAAGAGGCAAGATCTGCCCTTAACAAAGCCGAATGTGGTAGGGTCCAGTGTCTGGAGGCTCCCAATGTCTTTGTTTATGAGTTCCATGATAATACGCTCCATAGCTTTACAGACCAGACTAGTCAGGCTTATGGGGCGATAGTTTCTGGGATCCGTTGTGGCACCACCTTTGTGGAGTGGGACCACTGTAGCTGTACGCCATTCTTTGGGTACATATCCTGCAGTAAGGCTAAGTTTGAACAGTGACTTAATGTGAGGGTTCAGTTCTTCTTGGAGCTCATGTAAGACACAGCCTGGGACACCATCCAGTCCCATAGATGCTGTGTTTTTTGCTTTGGAGAGGGCAGCTTTCACCTGTGCATCTGTGATGTCAGAGAGGTTACATTCAGTTGGGATAGGCATTTGCTCCTTTGCGGGGGAAGGGGGGTAGAAGTTTGTGCTAAATCTGTCTGCCAGGATATTGGCTATGTCTGTAGATTCGATATATTTTGTACCGTTATGCAACAATTCAGAGCATATCTGGGAGTTTCCGCCCATATTCCTGACATAACTAAAGAAGGCCTTGTGATTATCTTTAGTGTCTAGGGCAATTTTTCTTTCGAAACTGGCCTTTGATGATTTTATGAGGGATCGAAGTTTCTTGCTAATACTGATCAGAGATGCCTTCCCTTTTTGGGATTTTGCTCTGTCATGTAGTAGCTTCCTCCTTCTGTTGTATAGTTTATTTATGGCCAGGATCCACCAGACTGGTCTCCTGTTTTTGGAGGAGTGAGTCTTGGTTTTATTTGGGATAGCATGATCCATGCATTCCTGCAGGTGCTCATAGAATGCATTTGTAAAGGATTCTGCGGATTGGGCTGTATTATCCTCTGGCCCAGGGGCTTTGAAGGATTTCACCTCAGTCTTGAGAAGTGCAAAGTTGGGTTTTGAGAAATTCTTTACAGTGATTTCCTTGGCTGGGGGTGGGGACGGGATATTGATGTCCAGGGAAATTTGTTTATGGTCTGATCTTACCAATGAGGGGTTTACCTCTGGTGTGGAACATAGAGTCCCCATGTTGGTGATGACCAGGTCCAATATGTTGTTCCCTCTTGTGGGAGTGGTGACCAGTTGTTCCATTGTGTTAGAGTTTATAAATTCAAGGAACCGTTGGGCGAGGGTGTTTGGGCTTGAGTAGTTTTACCATTCAATGTTTGGGTAGTTGAAGTCACCAAATAACATAGTGTTTGGAGAGACCTTCATATTCTCCAGTGTTCTCAGGAATGCCAAGTGGGGTTCCTGTAATAGGGAAGGTGTTCTGTAGCAGGCTACAAACTGAAAGGCAGTTTTGCCCGCTGTTAGTTGCACATGGATGGTTTCCGATGCTTCGTCCAGTGCCACTAACTTGGAGGTGTAGGTATCTTTGATGAATATAGATACTCCCCCTCCTTTAGTGCTTCGGTCCGAGTTTTGGGGCCGAAACGCATGGTATGAGTTATAACCTGGTAGTGCTGGGGTGCTCTCAGGAGCCTTGAACCAGGTTTCTGTTACTGCACAGACACCAATTTTCTCCATACTGAGGAGAGCCTCGAGTGTGTGCATCTTGAGGTTTAGACTTCTGGCATTGAGTAGCATTACCTTTAGTTTTTTTATCCTTGGGTTGTCTATTGAGGTGGGTTTGTCCTTTGAGCCTTGCCTAAAAAAGGCACTATGGGGGTGGCAAGAGCCTTGGCCAGTATACGAAAGCCTAAGGGTGACAGGTGCAAGCCATCCCTAACGAAGCAACGTGGCTTGTTGAGCATGTCATCCCAGACTGACAGACACTGGATCCCCTTTGAATGACACCAATACTTTAGCCAATTGTTGAAACTGATCATTTTGTCTTTATACTGTGGCATCATTCTTGGTGAGGGCAAGATGCTACTCAAGGTCAGGGTCATACCAGCCTGGGCTACATGGTCAAAGAGCTCCTCTATGTCTCTTTTCATGTAGTCCAGGGAGGTACGTCTCAGGTCATTCACACCAGCATGGACAATGACAGAGTCATACTTGTACTTGCTTTGGAGTGACCTGAGTGCTTGCGTTATGTGGTGGATCCTGGCACCCAACAGGCAGCTTGCAGTGACCTTCTCCTTGTTCAGTCTGGTGAGCGGGACGTCAGTGTGCCAGACAATAGAGTCCCCTATAACAAGTGTATTTGGTGTGTTGTTTGGCCTTAAGGGCTGTGACTGTGAGGCACACTGATTTTGTGAGATATGTGATTCATGGGTATTGTTGAGGGGTGGCTGTTGCTTGGATATCTGCTTAGGAGGTCTTTGCTGTTTAGGCAGATATTTATTTAGAGCCTCTGAGTATGTTTTTGTGTGTTTATGTGTTGGGTATGCAGATGCAATAGGTCTGTGTGAGACTGGATTTGTGGTGTGGGTGGTTACCTTTTCCTCCTGACTGACTGACTGTGCCAGTCTTGGGATGAGAGAGCTCTGCCTCCAGTTTAGCTTTGTAACTGCATCTCTCACATGTATTAGAGTTTGTTGGAAGGAGGAGAGGGTTGTCTGTGTACATAAGGCAATTGTAACATTGCCTCAAAATTCCCAGATTCACCAGCTGGACTGGAGAGTAACCTTGAAACTGACCCTTGGACATACCAGATTAGTATAGGGAACTGTTTTTTTAATGATCAGATTAGGGAAGGGAACTGATTTTTCACTTGATCAGGAAGGACCAATCTGGAGCCTAATACTTATGAGAAGTCAAGGGGGGTGTAGTGCTTTAGTTAGTTAGTGTTTCCTTATAAGAGCTGAGCAAGTGCAGGGCTTTAGAAAGAGAATAGAGTAATTACTTTGAGAGTTTGAGTGTGGTGTTGGGTGCAAGTACATTTGAGCGAACTCGCTCTTGTCTGTTGACACCATGCTTTTTAAAACCTTGCAGGGGCATGGACTTTTAGACTGCTCGGCAGTCAGACATGCCCCCTGCTTTCCTACTCTGATGTCAATCCATTCAACTACAGCCTCCAAGTAAGACTTATTAAGTCTTACACGGAGGATTAGTAAATCTGGGGGAGTCACAAGACATCCCAGATGAGAACCAAACTGGAGAATCGAGACCCTCTGAAATAAAATAAAATCCCTTTGCTAAGTCTCAGTCCCTCTTGTATTTCAAATAGTAGACTCAGTATGTCACAGGGAACCATATCATCTACTAAAGATTTACATAGAGAATTGTAAGGTACCCCCTAGCCTCTGTCAGCCAACTTCTCTTGAGAATGAATATCAAGGGTGTTGTTAGCTTCCTATTTACTATTCTCAGAATGTTGTCACAGAACAGATCTTAACTCAAGGTTGTAAATTGCAGATTCTAATTTATAATTGTTCCAAGTGTTCCCCCACCAACATGTTGCCAAAATACATTACTAATAATAAATGCTGAAGGTGAAGTTGGCATAGGTCATCATGGTTCCTTTATATCTCTTGGAAAGGGCAAGAAGTAATGCATCATGCACCACTACTGTTGGGTGATTATCCAGACAATGCATTCCTGAATTCATGAACTATATTCCTACTCCAATTCAGTATAAATTAAACTGTAAAAAATACTGAAGAAACAAATATATATATATATATATATATATATATATATATAGAGAGAGAGAGAGAGAGAGAGAGAGAGAGTATATATATATATATATATATATATATATATATATATATATATATATATAGAGAGAGAGAGAGCGAGAGAGAGTATATATATATATATATATATATATATATATATATATATATATATATATATATATATAAAACACCAACCGACTTAAAAAAAAATCCCTTCCAAAAAAACTGCACATAGTGTCAGAAAAAAATTAGAAACATTCCTTGAGTTTTCCTCATCATGAATATTAAGAATTTTATTTTAATATAACAAGAAGCAAATATACAGGAAAGGAGCACTGAATAAAATTTATTTTAGATTTTCTTTCTATGTGGAACACAATACAGGAGAATCCTTGAACACTGGAGGAGTATACTATGCAAATTCAAATGAGCACCCATCATTTTCATTCATGTATTTTACATCACTTTCATTCATGTATTTTCTTTCCAATTGTACACTAAACTATACCTCTCAACCATCCAGAATTTCACAGAATGTCAAGATTTTTGCTTTACATCTTTCGTCTGATCATAATAAGATTTATGGGTTTCTGGAAAATAGTCAGAGGTTAAAGTTAATTAATAATGATATACATTTCAGTTTCAGACTTTATATCCTTCAGAAAAATATATGTTAATGCAAAAATTAAAGAAAATGCAGAATAATGCAAAACTGGTTATTCTAACAACTTTCTAAGTTACATTACTGGAACATCAAATGGTCCATTGCTGGGCCCCATTTATATTCAAATTTTTTAAATATTTGCTTAAAAAAACCAAATCATATAAATAAATAAATAAAGATGGAACAACAGCCGCATAATTTCCACAATATGGAGAAGCAACTCTAGCTTCATTCTGCCAAAAAAAGTTCCAGCATGAAAGATTACCAGGAAACATTGTGACTGGTTGTTAACAGTAACAGATCTCAGCTGCTTTACCTACATAGTAATAGAATATAGTTTTGCTTTCTCCAGTGCAGCTTCTTTGAGTGTGTTCCTTTAACTCCCAGTGGGTGTAGCTTGAGCCTTTAAAAAATGAAGTTTTTTTTTTTTAAACACCTTTATTTTAAAAAAATGAAGTTATCACCTTACAGTTCAAACAAATATTCATATCTCTGAAACCATAAGTGTTAAAAGAAAACTGTAAATGGCAAACTATTCAGGATAAATTAATCCTTACATTAGTGGCATTCCTTCAGTTTGATGCTTTAAAATGGATTTTGTAAGCCAATGGAAAAGCAGTGAATATAATTTTGTAATGTTGTATAAATAGATTGGGATATTCAAGTAAGACACATACTGTCAGCAGGATTTTCTTCATATAGCTGTGAGCTTTCATATGAGGTTATGCAGTTCCGTATGAGGTTATGCAGTTCTGTCTGTCTTCCATGAATGTTGACATATTTAGAGAAATATGAAAATGTTTACAATACAAATAAACAGTATACAGATAATATTCAATATCTCTTTAGCTGAATTAGACAGAGATCAAATATCAATACATTTGTGTTTGCCATCATGTATGCTTCAAGATAAAATATTCTGATACCTTGTATGTAGCATGGTTTTGGAATTATTACTGCAAATATGAACAAGCAATATTTGACACCTAGAGGCACAGTAGGAGGTAACTGCAGTAATGCCTGGAGCTGCATTCGACTGTAATGAGCACTCTTGTAAACTCAGTTTGCAGGTAGTATGCTGAAGTTCTTAACTGTTTTATTTTTAACACTACTAAAACTGTTGCATTACCTGGCATAAGAGGGTCTCTTTCTGGTACTTGCTCCATAGCTATTGACATAAGATTGGCTTTTTGCAGTTGTACTGCTTCAGGTAACTTCATAGCATGGTTAATAATTACCACACTACACAGATATCCATTACTCGACTTTACTAAAGGATGTATAAGCTCCATGGCTATCCACTCAAGTGGAACCTCAATAATTGGCATATGTTATCAGTGAATTTCTGAACGTAGGATGCAGTACTATTTTTGATATTCTGACCACCCCACACAGAAATTCTCAGTCCCTTTCATTACACAGAGCTAATAATGGCTCCCTATCGGAAGCTCGAGTTTTCAGAAACTGAAAATTGATATGGTCAAGACCATATGATCGAAAGCTTTTGAATGATAATTGCAGTACAGTAAGGATTTGGAAATTTACCATTTTCCCCACTGTAGTGTGATCTCGGAGTTAGTATATACAATATGCAGGAGGTATGGGGGGGGTGCAGGGGACATTGTCCCACTGCAAAAACATAGGAAAAAAGTTAGCTTTTTGTTGTTTTTTGAAGTTTGAGTTTTTGGAAACTTGATCATATCGTCTTGACAATATGAATTTTTAGTTTCTGAAAACTCATGCTTCTGACATAGATCTATATATATATATATATATATATATATATACATACATACATCCACACACACACACACACACACACACACACACACACACACACACACACACACACACACACACACACACACACACACATACGCACACATACACACACACACACACACACACACACACACACACACACACACACACACACACACACACATAATTGTGTAGCTCATCATTAAAAAAAAGGCAGTGAAAGAGAATTATTCAAAGTCTTCCCAAAACAGTAACCACTGACACCCCGACACATCATAAATCAAACCAATGCGTATAAAACATATCTGTATGCACAGCAACCTGCTTGATTAAAACCTACCAGACTGTAATTACTTTGCTATCTAAATTTCAGCAACATATACATTACAGCTAAACTACTAAAACACAAAGCAATATCTTCATTTTGTATCTGTTATCTGCAATCAATTTATAATGCTAGAAAGATAACTCATTAAAAATAAACAAGCATTTTTCTGGTTGATTTTGTGTGGAAAAAATTGACTCTTATATTCTAACTGAATGCTTGCATAACTGCAGAAAAAAATAATAGTAACTTTTGCAGTGCTACAGTTGAATAAATAATAGTTAACTATAGCACTAAACAAAGAAAAGTATAATCAAACCAGCAACCAACAAAGACACTCAACAAGTCAAAAATCCAACCAAACATGTGACCCAATATTATAAACATGTCTATAATTATTTGGGTCTATTTGATAACACCGACACGCCAAAACAGAGACAGCGAAATAACCGACACGACAAAACTGAAAGTTCAAAAACACAAAACTTCACATGCCTTACAAACTACAACCCCGACAATCAACAAAACAAATACCTTTCCCGAAAAACACACACACAACAGAAGCCCACCAAAAACCTTACAAACCTACACTAAACCTTACATACACAACTATCTATGCACTAACCTTAACCCAAACCCTAACACTAAGGTCCGTCACTATCGCACACTTACCTTACCCGCACCTTAACCCTAACTCACTTAATCCGCCCCTAACCCTTAAGTCTGTCACTATCGCACACTTACCTTACCCGCACCCTAATCCTAATTCACTTAATCTGACCCTAACCCTCAAGTCTGTCACTATCACACACTTACCTTACCTGCACCTTAACCCTAGCTCACTTAACCCACCCCTAAACCTAAAGGCCATCACTATCGCACATTTACCTGACCCGCACCCTTCCCTAACGTCCGTCACTATCACACACTTACCTTACCCACATCCTAACCCTAACGTCCGTCCCTATCGCACACTTACCTTAACATGTCGGTGTTCTCAGCGTCGGGATTTTCAACATTCGGTCTTCTTCGTTGTCAATCTTCTGGTGTCAGTGTTGTGGACTTTCAGCATTTTCAGGTAGGCCCAATTATTTATATGTGCATGCAT
Source organism: Protopterus annectens (assembly GCF_019279795.1). NCBI lineage: Eukaryota > Metazoa > Chordata > Ceratodontiformes > Protopteridae > Protopterus > Protopterus annectens. The sequence continues at coordinate 285,061,572 of NC_056730.1, read as the reverse complement.
TTGTGTGTGAAGGAGTGAACGTATTTAGTTTTGTGTGTGTTCATAGGTTAGTACAAGGCTAACTGTCCTTGTGTAGGTTATTTAAAATCTAGCAAGTTATCCCATATGGGGATCAAACCCTGCACTTTGTACTTGTAACATAACCAACTTAACCATTACCCCACCCTACTACTTATTTATATATGTAGATGAAGGTTTCTGTTACTTGTCAGCTTTCTTACTCTTTGGATGGGAGATGCATAGTAGATTATTAATGGATTATGATCCCTTTAGGTGTTTTAACTCACATTATATTAGCTTGATTATTTTGCACTTAGATCTTTGTTTCCCCATATTTGCTTGACTGTTTCATGTCTTCGGTATATCTGTGATCTTAAAATAGATGTCAGTATCTTGAATAAATAGTAATACATTCTTTTTATGTTTGAAATTATTGTTTTTTCTCAGTAACAAAATGATTCAGAGTGAGAGTAATAATAAAGTAAAGGGCTGTGTGGTGACACCCACCTCTACATGACAGGTGGAGAAGACTTGCTTCCATAAAGTACTATCATTACGTTTTTACTGTTCTGTTACTGTGGAACTGTTTCTTGCAAATGCATATATTTAAGATGCAAGTAGTTTCATGCAAAGAGGGTTTAGGAACTGTGTTTATAACACTGGTTTTGAAGAATCACAGTGAAACTGGCAGGGATACTAAAATGTGTGGTCCCATGGTACTACATTAAAAGCTTAATAACTCTGCATAGATCCATAGTGTGGTGTAGGGTGATGAAGCCCTGACCCTAGCTCAGATGAACCATAATCAAGCTGGGAGTGAGAAGCTCATATGGCTTAATTATTTTGGGAGTGAAAGGATGCAAGGTCATCTTTCTTCAGTGCAACTCAGCAGAGGTTGGATGTCACAAGCAACTACTTAGACATATTGTACACCTAACAAACAACATACTTATGCTGCTAGAGTGAGCATGTGCAAGATTCCACATTCTCTGGAGGTGAGAATTGCAGACTATACACCAGATTAGCAGCAAGGTTTAAGGATTCAAGAAAAAAATCCACAAATAGCCCACCTCACTGTTGTTTGTTAGTTTTCTTTTTTGGAGATAAATAATTTACAACATTAAAGGTGGATGGCTTCATTTCTCAGGAGTGAACACGGACTCTAAAGCTACAGGATTAAAGTTACCACTTGACCTTTAGAAAAGTAGATTTGAGGGAAGCACTTATTTATGATACATAAACCTCCTTCTTGGCTGCCTGAAAGATTTTTTTTATATAAACAGATAATATTTGATGGTCAGCAGGAATAAGGGAGAGAGCATATAAAATCAATTTCTCTGGCATGTTAAATTGGTATATGTGAGTGTCGTAGCTAATACACTTGCTTTATAAGAGTATAATTGAAAATACTGGAAACCTAAAAGATCTCCTTAGTTTTAAATATGTTACCCCTCAAGTAACTGATGGGATCCACTTTTTGTAAAGATTCTTTACATGTTCTACCCATTCTTTCTCCTGATTGTCACATCATCCATAATAGCAATAATACCCCCTTGTTTTGGTACTTAATCTTGGCTATGTTCTTCACAGAATTCCACAGAGTATCTTTTTTTTCCCTTCCTAATTCTGACCAACTTGCAATTCTTGGGTTCAGACTGCTGAAAAATGGCTTTACAACTGATAGTTGCTAGCTGTTTACTTAGTGGATTTGCTTTTGCTGATATCTCAGTTTAGATTTGTCAGCTAGCCTCAAGGCAGCTGACAGGGCCTTTTCCTCATTAGGTCCAAGTTTGTGTTCTCAGTCCCCTCCTATATCACTAACCTTTCATAATTTAAGAGTAAGTTCAGTCAACATATAAAGTAGAAAGTTAGACATGTCTGCTACATGTTGTCATTCCATTCTGCTTCATCATCTCACACTCTCTGTCATTTTGAACTTTTATGCTTCATACCTCTGAATAAACCTGCAATTAACATTACACATTTTACCACCCTAAAGTCCATCTTCATTCATTTGTACCTCTAACCTTCCAACTAACTGTGCCATCTGCTTTTGACCTCCTGTTAACCTTACTTTCATATTTTTGTTTTTGTGTGATCTGTACTAGGGCATTTTTATTGTGTTGGCGTTTTGCCATTAATTGGCATTTATTTTTCTTAAACAATTTCAGTATTTCTTCAGGTTCATAACTGTTAGAAACCTAACCAAAATAAGGCACAAAACAATCTTTCTGAAGTCCCATCCAACTTCCACATTTAGTCATCTAAAGCATTTCATGAATCTAATCAACCAATTAGCTATTCACCTAACAACAATAAAAATATAAATTTTTGCATCACAGCTTCCACTGGCTGAGTCTCAGCATTTGATTTTCTGAAAGAGTTCTCAAACCTTCTAGCAACCTTTCCACGTCTACACATTATAAACATTAAACCACCTGACCTCCTTTCATTATTTGCTTTAACTTCTACTCAATAAAAAAAAGACACAAGAGTTCATCAACAAAATTCCACGTTGTGCCGCAACAGGCTCAAACAGCCTTGCTCAAGGTTCTTTCTTATGTGTTGAGGTCACCTGATTCAGCTCTTGGCCATATTTATAATTTATGCCTAGGTAACAATATCATGCCTCCCATCTGGTAATAAGTAATATATTCTCTACCCAAAATACTCAAACAATCCATAACAAATTACATTATATAACCCCTGTACTATCAAATCTAAGTAAAATTCTAAAGAACATAATGAACTTGCAAGCTATTTACAAAAATATTTCTTGTTACCTTCACAGTTTATGGGTGGACCATTCTTCATATTGCAAATGTTTCTTGTGAGCTGATCTTAAAAATAGATGTGGATTCTTTGATATAGTAAATAGGTGTGTGTGTGTGTTTGTGTGTGTGTGTGTATGTGTGTGCATGTGCATGTATGAGTGTGTGTGTGTGTGTGTGTGTGTGTGTGTGTGTGTGTGTGTGTGTGTGTGTGTGTGTGTGTGTGTGTGTGTGTGTGTGTGTGTGTGTGTGCATATGAGTATATATGTGCATGTATGAGTGTGTGTGTGTGTGTGTGTGTGTGTGTGTGTGTGTGTGTGTGTGTGTGTGTGTGTGTGTGTGTGTGTGTGTGTGTGTGTGTGTGTGTGTGTGTGTGTGTGTGTGTGTGTATATGTGAATGCATGGGTGTGTGTGTGTGTGTGTGTGTGTGTGTGTGTGTGTGTGTGTGTGTGTGTCTGTGTGTCTGTGTGTGTGTGTGCGTGTGGTGTGTGTGGGCACATGAAATAAACTAAAATAGCTTACTTTACAGAAAATATAATTCATTTGATCACAGTCAGATAATCACATATGTACTGGGTAAGAAAGAAGTTACTTGGTATGTAATAGGGTGAGCCAGTATATGAATACAGAAATGCTTAACAGAAAAAATTGTAGACAGTTTTTGTTACCTGTTCATAGTCATATGACATATTTCATATTCAAAGGAGCATATGCTAGAATGACAATGTGTGAACGTTGTTGTGACTTGATCAGAGAAAATTTTATGGATGATCTGGTACAATGAATGTGCTTATGTGCATGTGTGCATGCTTGTGTGTGTGTGTGTGTGTCTGGGTGTATTTATTAATATATAATTATTATTTTTAATGGTTTAACAACTCTCCTATTGCATTTTTTCCTCATTTAGAATTTGACACACAACAAGTTTCTACTAGATAGAGCTCCTAAAAGGGATGCATTTAGAAAAGTAGAGTAGGAATCAAAATCATAAATGCATGATTTTGTTACATTCTTAGATTCTGCTACATTCTTAGATTTATCAGAAGCTTTTGCATGATCAACCATGAAAAACTGCTTCACTCACTAACCACTCTAAACCTTAGCATCCCTGCTATTTCTTGGTTTAAGAGCTATCTAGATGGTAGGCAGCAAGCTGTAAAATGGCAAAACCAAATCTCTCCCTTATTGTCTGTCTCCCTAGGCATTCCCCAAGGCTCCATTTTGGGTCCACTGCTCTTCACCCTGCTTACTAATCAACTCCCATACAACATTCCCAAAGCCTCGATAGTCCAATATGCAGATGATACCACCATAATATGCACAGCCAACACTCTAGACCTCCTACTCTCCCAAGCACAAGAATGCTTTTCCGTAGCCAAAACTTGGATCATCAATGAAAACCTCATTCTTAACCCAGCCAAAACAAAATTACTCCTCTTCAGCCCCCACAGATCTTTACCCCCCTCATATAGCTTTACTCCTCATATAACAATACCACCATCACCCCTACCAATCACACCAAACTGCTAGGCTTGGAAATTGACAATCACCTTAGATTTGACATACACATTTCCCAGACCATAAAAAACGTTCATAAAAAACTTGGTCTACTCTATCACAACAAGCAGTTTCTCTCCAACCAATCCAAAGTTACAACAGCCAGGACACACCTACTATCCACCTTACTTTATGCCTCCCCAGTGCTTACCAATCTCCAAAAAACTGACCTAAACAAACTTGACAGCTGTTAAAATAAGATAGCTAGATTTACCACAGTTTCACCCCCTAGAGCACACCACTGTGAATGCCTCAAAAAACTCAGTTGGTTAGAATTTCCACTAATACCTCAATTCAATCAACTGTCACTCGCACACAAATTATTACATCAGTCAGACAACACCCCAGCTATACAACAACTACTTCAACCCTACACCACTACCAGATCCTTAAGATCTAGTACCCAAAACCTCCTTAAGGTAACCAAATTTAACAACAAGGCAGGTAAATCCATCTACAGCCACTCTTTCAGCTTTTCCTGGTTAGGGGTCGCCACAGCAGAACACCGATCTACTCATGATTGGCAGTGGATTTTTATGGTGCTGAGTTGCCAGCCCGACACTCAACCTTCAAAGAAGGCATGCCCATTCACACTCGCACCTACCTGCATGTCTTTAGCATCACTCAGCCATGGGAGGACATGCAGACTCCACACAGAAGGTGCTCCAGCCAAGAATCGAATGGGAAAACCTCTTGCTGTGAGGCGACAATGCTAACCGCTGCACCACTGTGGCTAAATCCATCTACAGCCACTATAACTCAGGTAGTACAGGAACATAGCCTGTTATTCAGGAAGTGAGTTTTGAGTAGTTTCTTGAATTGGGTTGAGGAGATGTTACTTGTTATACGGGCCGGAAGGGAGTTCCAGATTTGAAAGATATAGTGGCTGTAAATCCATCTGCAGCCACTATATCTTTCAAATCTGGAACTCCCTTCCTGCCCAAATAACAAGTAACAACTCCTCAACCCAATTCAAGAAACTACTCAAAACTCACTTCCTGACTAACAGGCTATGTTCCTGTATTACCTGTGGCTAATACTTCAGTATTTTTCCTATTATCAACTAGATTCATAGTTTAGCTACAGACATGTACTGTCCATAAGTTCAGATGTACAGCTTCATCTAAGACAGGAAGACTAATTGTACATCCAATTTCTCTAGAGGTGTAAGAAATGTGTCTTATGTATGTTGTCAAATGTGCCTTTTGTAATACTTATTGTCTTATCTGTTAACTATAAAATTGTTATCTCTTGGAGTTTTTCTCTCCGGGCATCCACTGAAAATGGACTTTTATCCAGTTGAACTCTCCTGGTTAACAAATGTAAAATAAATAAAACAAATAAATAAATAAATTATATTCCTGAGAACCAAGGGGCTATGCTGTGATGAGTAGGAGGGCCACTGTGGTGGCACTGAAGCCCAGGGTGAGGACCCAGGTGGAACTGCCACAGGTACAGATTTTGATATTGCTTTAGAATTTCCTAACAGCTACCGCATTTCCCCATACAACAAACCAATGCCAAAATTCAGTTCAGCATAGTTCCTTATTATTGTCCTGAAATTAAACAATTATAAACAAATATGTATTACTATTTTTTACTTCCTTCCTGGCAACAATACAGCTATACTGAAAGATATCCTACATGGGATATCCATAACAATTCCACAAGACAAAAAATATTACTAGGCGAGTGAATGTCTCTTGTTGGATATAAACTCTAACTGCCCCACATCTATTGTGAACTAATATGGTTTCACAGAGCTAATTAATACCCAACATATTATATCAAGACATCAAATTCCATATTTTGTATCCTAGTATCAGACCCTAGTAAATATACCATCTCTAGTACAATGTCTGGCTGTCTCAGTGAGCATCTCCCAATTTATACAACCAGACCATTTAGCATGATTATAAAAGAACATGCAACCTTTCCAGGTTTAGCCCAGAAATGTTCATTACTACTTTATTATGTATTCACTGGAACTTCCTAATATTCCTCCCTTCAGATAATGCTGTAAATTAATTCAATACAACTTTTGTGAATATAGTGAATAGCTTTACAACTCCTGGAATAAAGAGACTAAAAACAAATAATACAATTTGGCTATCCAAAAAGAGTAGAATGCTAATGCAGGATAGAGAAAAAGCATGGAAAGAAAGGCAAAAATATAAAACACTACCATATCTTGTAAACTTCAGAAAGCCTTGCAATCATACTAAAAAGCAAATAAATGAAGACAAAATGCTATACTATAATAACTTTCAGAATGCTAGTAAACACAACCCTAAAAAAATTCTGGACAGTCATTAAAAAAATCTTGAATCCCAGCCATAAATTCAACCCTAACCCCTATCCAAATAACTCATCACTTGAAACTGAAATACACTTTAACTCTTACTTTATGGATAGTATAGCATCTCTTATCAAGAATTCCCTCGGCATCTAATCCTAACCCTTCCCAACAGCCATGTATCACCACATCCAAGTTCACCTTCAAACCTGTGTCCATGTTCTATATGAAACTACTCATAAACAAACTCAAACAATGCTCTACTTCAGGTGCTGACCTTCTAAGCGAGTACCTTAGAATAGCAGCCGTATTGCCTACCCTGTCTCAGTCCTTATAAATAGGTGAAGCCAAGAATCCCACATTCCCTCTATCTGGAAAAAGTCACACATTAACCCTCTGTACAAAGGATGAAATTCAACAGACATTACCAACTGTAGACCTATAGCCATCTTATCTCCCCTGTCCAGAATACTTGAAAAAATATATTCAAAAACAATTGCTAAACTATTTCCTGCAGGAAGAACTCCTATCCACCACACAACATGGCTTCCATCCTTCCCATACTACTAATATTGCTCTTCTAACCTATCTTGATACTGCTAAAAAACTAGAAACAACAGCAATCTAATCTCCTTATTTACAAATTTGTCTAAATCCTTTGACACAGTTTGTCACAGAAAACTTTTACTTTGAATGTCCTCATTAGGTCTCCGTCAGCCCACCCTTCTCTGGTTCAAAAGCTACCTATCCAATAGGTGTCAGTCAGTAAAATGGCATTCCACCACCCTGTACCTTCCAGTCACCACCAGTGTAAAACAAGGCTCTATCCTTGGTCCACTCCTCTTTAACATTCTCACCCACATCCATACAACATGCCTCCATAATGCAGTATGCAGAAGACTCCACATTCATTTGTACATCTGACAACAAGGTACACCTGACACCTCTATAAAAATATTCAGGAAGATTTAACAGCAACTGAAGCACAGCTTTGCAACTACAACAGATGATCACTCCTAAAAAAGAACTAAATACAACTTTTTTCCTAAAGCCATCTCCTATGAAAAATCAAAATTTAAAATCCTCTCTCTTGATAAAACAACCATTGAAGTCACTTTTCATAGCAAATTATCAGGGATAATAGTGAATGGTAATCTTAAATTTGACCTGCACATACAAAATTGCATAAGAGAAACTCATCAAAATCTAGGGATGCTTTATAGAGTCAAAAACTTTCTTACTGACACAACTAAATCTACACTTGCCACTACTTATCTCCTCTCTACACTTATTTATTGTGCTCCCATCCTTACTAACCTTCAGGCATCATAAAAGTCAAAACCTGAAGAACACTATAACAACGTTGCTAAATGTACAGGAAATACCCCTTTCAGAACTCACCACTGTATAACACTAAATAGCCTAAATGGGTTAGAACTACCGCATCAATTAATATATACACAGTTTCTTACCACCTATAAAATTATCCAAAATCCAACTGATTGTCTAGCACTAAATAACATTCTATACAACTATGTACCCAGTCTTCCATTACAATCCAATGACCAAAAAATCTTCTGTCCACAAACTTATCAAATCTGCTGGGCATTGTCTGTACGTGTACCATGGTGATAAGGCCTGGAACTCCTTATCTCTGTCCATCAGGTCAGTACCCTCCCTCCCATCCTTCAAAACCATTCTGAAAGACTTTCTAGCCAAAAGTTGGCTCTGTTCTTGCTCAACACCAGGATAAACTATATTTCTAAATGTGGGCAAATACGTATACATACCTTACATTTCCTTACTTTCTCTTCTTCACTCCCTTCCTTCCTTCTATCAATTTCTCTCCTCTGGGATTCTCTCTAAATGTACCATAAGCCTGTATTGTAATTCCTGTTTCTATTGTACTTTCTTACCTTTAATGTCTCTATAAACTGGCTAAAATTTCTCTTTCTATTAAATCATTATCATATAATATGTATCTATTCTTAACCAATGTTTTCATATTATGTCTAATTTGGTGTAATTATTTAAGCTGCAGTTGTTTTTCTATTATTTTTAAAGACTGTAAAAGTATTGTTCTTAAAATGTTTTGTAATGCTTTGGAGCTTTTCTCCCCGAGCCCCCACTGAAAATGGGCTCCTACCCAGTCAGACGTTCCTGGTAATCAAATAGCAAAAAATAAATGAATAAATAAATCATCAGAGGTAAAGCCAGGTTTTATTTGCCCCAAAAGCAAGGATTTTAATTATATGACATTCTCAGATGGGAAAAAACCTATAGACAATGGTGAGCAAGTTCTAGAAAAATTCAAACTGTACCTATTCATGGGTTCATAGGTTCATAGGTAAGTACAGGTTAGCTGCCCTTGAGATCAATTTTAAGCCTAGCCAGTTTCCCTTTTTCTACTCAAAATAACCTATCCCATTTGGTTATAGATTGTCCTTACTTATCCTATGGTCATAATTATACCCCTAATGGGAATAACTAGGATCTTACCTTACCAAAGATAATTTGAAGGGACCCATGCATGATAAAGCATTTAGGAGCTACCTCTGTCCATTAGTAGTAGAGTGGGAAGTTGCAGGGTAAATTTTCTGTTTCTCATCCTTAAATCTAAGTTGTGCTTAAATATGGACAGGGATGAACTTTATTTTATGTGGAGGGGAAGTCTGCACCACAGCAGCTGTATCTTTGGAGAGATATACCTGCCCCTCTAAACTGTTCTGTTGATATTGCAGAAAGGGTTTAGATACTTAGACTGAGTATTTCTGATGCCATTTGACTTGCTGATGTGCATTAAATCCATCAGTAATGAGTTGGAAGATACCTTGTATGCCAGCCACAGGTCACCTCTTAGTAGTCTGTAGGATAGCGAACATTGTGACAGGGCTTTGGGTTAGTCCATGTAGGACATGTTGTTTAGGGACTGTATCCTTTTAGTAGGGTATCTCCATGGGTGCTCCAGTTGCTGCATGTGTTTGGACAGATACATGCCAAAAGAAATATTATATTCAATGATTGGCCTAATGAGGGCTGAGTAAAGGGGACAGTGATATCCCTAGATCTAGACACAATCCCTTTGTTTATAAGCTGTGCAATATAAAGGGATTTTCTTATAATAATGGGCACACATTGGTCAAAAGTTAGGTCACTGTCCACATAAGTTCCAAATCTCAAAAACTGGGTCAACTCTTAGGGTTGTATTGGCAATGTGGTGCATCTAATGGGATAGATGACTTTCCAAGGTATACAATAATGCATATTTTTGGCATTTAGTTTCAGTTCATGATTTTGGCACCAGTTATTTATTTGGGATATGCCTTCTTGCAAGATGGCTCAGTCATTTGGGTTTTCTACAAATTTTCCTAGCTTGCAGTCATCCACAAACTTAGTCAGCCAGAGCTCTTTGGTACTGACTTTTACTTCAACAAATTAGATGCCTAACAAGAGAGGTCCCAGCACAGAACCCTGGGGGACTCCAGTGGTGACTGGTCTCTTTGTAGAGGTAATGTCCCCAATTTTGATTATCTGTGTCCTATCTGCGACAAAGCTGGCAATCCAGCAGGTGATACAGGGGTTTATTTCCAATTTATTTAGCTTTTCTACTATGCCTGAGTGGGGAATTGAGTCAAAAGCTTTATCCAAGTTGAGGTATGTGGTGTGGAGGTTTCTCCTTTCATTGATTGATTTGGCGACCTTTTAAAAAAAAAATTCACCAGTTTGAGTAAGCATGACTTGCTCTTTACAAATCCAAACTGAGATGGGCCCAGTGTTTGAAGGTTCCCCTATGTCCTGATTAATTCCAATAAGCCTTTCTTTGGCTTTGCATTGCATTGAGACTGGTCAGACATATGGGTCCATAATTGCCTGAAACTGTTGAAGGGTCCTGTAGCTGTTATCTGTTTGCTTGGTACAAAACCTGTAGGGAGACTAAGATTGAACAGTACTGTTAGCAGTGTTGCTAAATTGCACTTCATGCTATTTAAGATGCATCCAGAGATATTGTCAGGATGCATTAGTGCAGTATTTTTACCTTTTGATAGTACTTTTAGGACTTGGTATTGTATGATAGCTGGAGATGAGTCAGTTTTAGGTATATTTTGAGGGACAGATGGAGGGGAGAGAGAGTAAAATTAGAGATAAATTTACTGGCCAGTAGGTTCACTACATCTTCAGCCTCAGTGTAGGTAACATTGTTCACAATTACCTCAGCGCATTGCTGGAGTGTGCTTTTGAGATTATAAATGTAACTAAAAAAATTGTCTTGTGATTGTTTTTGGCTTGGGTAGCTATTTTAGCCTTTGGTGGATTTTATTAAGTTCCCGAGTTGTTTGCTTTTTTAGTAACAAAAGAGTTCTAACATTCTGGGAATTATTATTCGTACTTTTGGTCAAAATTCTTCTTCTTTCATCATAAAGCTTATTGATATTATGGTTCCATCATGTGTGTTTGTTTCTAGGGGATGCCCTTTACTTGTTCCTGCAGGGTACAGCTGCATCTCTGCAGCTATTAATGTACTAGTACAGTGCAGTGATGTACATTTCTGCATATTCAGTGGAGTTAACTAGGTTTGGTGGGGATCTGAAACTTGACAATGCATCACTTAGGAGTGGGTAGTTTGTAATAAAGATATTTCTAAAGGTAGTTTTGTTTTAAGGTGTCTCTGGTTTCAGTTTTAATTTAAAAGAAACTGCTTTGTGGTTATACCTAAGATGTGATGAAGATTTGCAAGGGATGGTACAAGATGCTCCCACAAGATCCAAGGTATTCCCTTTATTGGGTACTCTGGCTAATTGCTCCAGGGTATTTGTATTGACAAAGACCAGGAATCTCTGTGCATGTGCACTAGGGGTGATATAGGTTTTCCAGTCCATAATTGGATAGCTTAGATTACCTAGGAAAATAGTATTGAGTTTTATACTGAGTAATTATGTTACCTTCTAACCATTGAAAACCAGATTGTTTTTACAACATCAGAATTAAAACCAATATTTATTTGTCTATACATGTGGTGTTTTCAAAGACCTGAAAATTGCAGGGAGAAAGTGAACTAGCACATACAAATTAAAACTGTAGGGACTGTTGCAAATCTAGACAACAAACAGCATTTAAATGTTACAATAGAATTTTATTCAAAAACATTATGGGAATATGGATATAAAATATTTTGTTCAATGACAGTTCTAGAGAGAGAGAGTTCAGTCATCACACATTTTTGGTTGAATTAATTTTGTTTAAAAGTTGCACATACTGAAAATCAGTTTATTGAAAATCCATTGTTGATGACCTTCCTCAGGCTGGGGATTGGATTGAGAAGTATATGAATTTTGGGCTGGAGTTAAGATTAGAACATTAACAAGAATTAGGTTTAGGTTACAGTAAGATTTTGGTTTAAATTTATGTTTAGGGTTTATGTTAGTGTTAGTGCTTGGGTTAGGTTTAGGGCTGAAATTCAAATGAAAATTGGGATGCCTGTGTAATATGAGGGTGAAACTTTTCCCTGCTCAAGGAATTCTGTGAATAATTATGTTTTTTTGAATTTGTGTTTTGATTAACTGAATTTCCAATGTACTCATTTTCAGTTATGTGACATCGATTGCTTTGCTTTCAGTGAGGTAAATTTCAGCTGTTTAACAAAGAATTCTTAAATGTGGTGGACAGAAACTGCATTTTGTAGCTGTTAAACGCAGCATCATACATAAAAGTTTCACAAAAGAAAATAATTCTCAAAGGTATAGGTTTGGGCATTAATAAACTTAAATCAGATCAAAATTGCTATTAGGAACTGACACATGAATTCCATAATATTCACTTTACAACAAACACACACTTTATTTGGTGATAAATATAAATACAATTCAAACATCTTTTAAAGGGGGATGATTTTTCTGAGTTATGATACAGAACTGGAATTGTCTAGACATGGCAAGGCCTTGGTATCTCTAATTATGGTTGCTGCCAAAAAAGCAAATACTAGGAAAATGGAAATCAAAATCTAGACCAACTATATTAGAAGTTGTGAATAGAGTAACAAAGATACAAACAACTGGAATTCAGATCTTTAGAAAAAGATAGGAACAAATTCCATAGGAAAAAATTGGAATTGTGGGAACAATACATACAGGGGAGGCATGAAGTTAAAAAAGAAGGCAGGACTTAAATGAGCTATGTAATGTTTGACTGAAAATGATTGGGCTGATTATAAGTGATGTAAAGTGCTTGCAACTAAGATTGTGTTAGTGGGGTTTGTTTTCATTTATATAAATGTATGAATGCTTATGTCATAAGTGATGATTTAATAAAGATGTTTCTTGTTTTAAAAAAGGGGCAGGAATTGAATAATTTATGTAATATTGCTTAGGTTCTATGATATATAGATGTGAAGCAAAATGTTTGATAATTTTAAATTGTTAATACCATTTGATTACTTTTATATAAATGTAAATGTGCTGATGTCACAAGTGATAATTCAATAAAGGAGATAAAAAAAGAAATAACAACATAAGTAGTTATCAATGAAAAATATGTTATCAGACATTTAAATGTTAAGGGAAAAAAACTGACACTAAAAATAAAATGTCTACATAGATAATCAAGATGTATTGACTTTGAACCCTGAAACACAGTCAAACTATATTATATCAGTATATTTCCTGAAAAATTTCAATGAAATGCTTAACCATTTATGAGATAAAACCCATAATATAAAAAGAAAAAAACATGGCAAAATGATAAGATATAAGGAAACAACATTTGAAAACATCCAGAAGTTAAAGGACTAAGTCACAAAATAATACTTTTCTTTCAACATATGTTCAATTGTTGTCTTTTAAGAGGTCTGTTTTCAGTTGTTCTACCCTAACTGCCTGATTTCTTCATCTGTCACTATTAGCTTAAATCCTTTATATCCATAAAACAGGTCCAATATCCATAAGTTAGTTCATGACAGATTAACATTAGTCAACAGAATATGTTACTGCAAACCAATCAGACTAAGTGTTACAATATTGATTAACACTATTCACTAAGCCATTAGCTAAATAAATCCAAGAAATTTCATGGCACTACTGTCTCACTGTCATTGAAAGTATTTATATCTATAGTGTTTTCAACTATTGTCACCTTTTTAGCTGCAGTGTTTTGGATTGCTAGAATTACACATTAACAAATGTTTACTATTATACCATGTAATAACTATGAAATATATAGAGTATGGAGTGAGATAATTACTTTCTCTCAGGAAAAAGACAACCTTGTTATTCAACTCTGTGATGCCAGAGAGGTGCATAACAAGATTTGTAATTCAAGGAGTACCATGATTTTGCTAAAAAAAAATGGGGAAAAGACAGGATTGTTTAGTATATTTTTGACATCAGAAAGGTGAGTAATAAGCTTTTTAAGCATCTGTAATATCTCTAGTTTCATGCTAGTGCATAACAGCATTCCAAAATGTAGCAGTGTAAAGTGTCATATCCTGCTGATTGGAGGTAAGGCCAAGTCGCTAATTAAAATACGAGTTATGAATTTGGCTAATAGTTGGGCTAGCTGATTGGGAGGTAGGCTAAGTTCTTAATTAGAATATGAGTCACAGACTGGATAGGCTGCTATTTATCTCTGTCTCCTTGTTAATCTTATAAAAATGGAAGAAAGTTTCCAGTTTTAAGTTTTTTTTTTTTTACAGAAATTTTTTAGCTATTTAAAAAAATCATTTATTTTTGCAGGTTCATGGGAACAACATGTGTTAGAGCCATCATAAATAGAGAATCAAGAGTTACTTCTTTTAAAAGGCATACAGTGTCATTTATCTATATGATCAATCTATCTAAAATGAAAGTGGCGTGAATACAAATAGAAAAATAGAGTGACCATTTTATGGAGACAGAGTTAACTAACTGAAAGTTCCATCCAGTATTAAAGTAAATGCTTTCACTCCTGAATTAAAGCTTCATCAGATTACCAGGACTAGGCAATAGACAGGAAACCTATAACAACCAGAGAATCAAAAATAAAAAAAATACAAGAGAAAAGTGCTCATTATTTTGAATAAATTGGAAAACTTAAAACTCTCAGAAGAACTGCTTTATATATTTTTTTATTGCTTGATTTTGAGACTGTATACATTCTACACTGGTTAGCTGCATGCCTGCAAAATTCCTACAGGAATACAGCATTTTATTACTTTGAGCAAGGAGGCTTTTCCTTTAGGAGCAGATAATGAGATTCCATAAAATGTTATGTTAATACATTTTATTTCCTATTCTTAGCATAGTGCAAACTTACCAGAGGACTCTGTGGATTGATCAAGTGCACACAAAAGTGTTGAGTTCCACAGCTCCACTCACAATGCAGACCTGGTGGTATTGCAGGCAATGACTCTGTCTGCAGTACGTGTTGTGTAATACAGGTGGAGCTGTATGGCCATGAGGCTGCCTTGCACAACAGCTCTACCTCTGTCAGAAGTGAGAATCCAGGCATAATAGTCAGCATGGTAATCATATCTACATTCTCCCTGTCCATGGCAGATAACTGACATGTAAGGGCACTAGCCTATCATGGAATTGAATCTACTTTTAACTTACAAATCTTTGTTTGCTGACCCAATTAAGAATCAAGGCAGCTTTCCACATCTAGCCTGACAACACCCCTGTGTAGGCTTTATTTCCACAAAAACATACACCTTGCAGGGCAGTACTGCTTGGTTATTCTTTAAATTTTGGATTGTATTAAAAGTTGTTCCCTTTTAAGACTCCAAGTAAATAATGTTGTTACTGTCTATTTTGTAAATTAAGTGTTATAACAGTGTCATTCAAGGGCTGTGACAATGACTTCATTCAGAAGTTACCAAGGTTTGCACTGAGGATGTTTCCAAGGTGTCACATGTTTGTTGGTTACCTGAAAATGATGTTCATCTTGAAACAGGTCATGCCTCATATATTTGCTGAGAAGTAGAGTACTGTTGGAATTCTTTTTCATACACCTTCTTTCCTGATGATTTTTTTTAATTATCTGAACTGTTTGTTTACTGGGTAAGCCACTGAACACACATGTCTCTTTTCAGGGGTGACTCAGGATCATTGTCTAGCTAAATGCTCTGAGTCGCATAGTAGGCAAATGAAGGTGAAAGGAACAAAACCCTGTGCTCTTGGCATGAACCAGCTCATTAGCAGCTCAGAGCATTAGTCATCTGCTCTAATTCAAAAGAAGTGCGAGAAAAGCGACGTTCTGTAAAATTGTTGAAAATGCCAGCAAATAACATGGTCACTGTCAGGTAATCTGAATTATGTCTCACACAGAGGCTGTTGCCTCACTTAAACATGTTGGTCAGAAATGTGTCAAGTTGGGAAAACAACTGATGACCAATAGGATGTACCACTTCTGATTCACCTTCATCTACATAAAGTCTTGAGGAATATCTACTAATAATAGAAATTAGTGAATTGTTGATAAAATTGTGATGAAGGATAACATAAAGCTCACTGTCAGCTGGTCAGTCATATATTCTTGATAGGAAGGCCAGTGTCATCATTACTTACTTCTTTAGCTGGTCTCCCATTGCAAAAGAAGGCAAAACCTTCTGCCTCTTCTCTCAAATTGCCATCAAATGTTGTTATCTCATTTAGGACAGTACAGTTATTGCAACATTTATTCAAATTTCTAATCAGGTATAGTCACATTTTTAGTCATTTGTCTACTAGTTTTATATTACGGAATACCTATTCCATGTTGCTAAAAATTCATTGTTTGTTTTTTATACAGTCATCTAGCAAGGAGAAACTGGGGAAACCTAGATTTAGATATACAGACAGACAGACAGATAAGAAAGTAGATAGAATGGTTCTGTGTTTAGGTATTTATTCCCATACTGGGAAAATAGAGCATTTAGAAAAGAGAAATGACTGCTGCATTGCAGTATCTCCTTCAAAATGTACATTTTCTCAGTTCATCTGCTTTGTGGTCATCAAAATATTGCTTTCTCTGTGTATATTTCTTGGTTAGAGACTGCCAAATTCACTTTTCCTGTCTTTTCGACTGTAATTCTGTCAGTGCAAGGCTAACAAAATTTGTAGAGATGTTTATTGTGATAAATTACTGAGCATTTTTATAATGAGAAAGTAGAAAGTGACCAGCTGAAGATCATGATCCACACCTACAAAGAAAGTCCATGATAATTGGTAAATTGCTTACTTACCATAGTCTTTCTTGCTTTTATAATCACAAAGATTTTAAATATCTGTTCATCTAGTCCCCTCCTTTAATCTTTGTTGGTACGACTACATATTTGTGCAGACTCACCTTATGCCTTTTGTTCATGACTGACCATGTCCTGAGTATGATGTTCTCAAAGTATTGACCTGAAGGGCATTTAAACAAACATGATTATCCAGGGTGATAAGTTTTCAGTCCATGTAAATAATCAAAGAAATGGACATGGATAGATAGATAGATAGCTAGATAGATAGATATATAGATAGATAGATAGATAGATAGATAGATAGATAGATAGATAGATAGACATATTGATGCCTGACCTGCAAGTTAAGAGGTAGATTAGACAGACAGGCAGACAGACAGATATGTTAGAGAGTTAGATAGACAGACAGGCAGATAGGTCGATAAATGGAAAGATAGATCTCTATAGATAGATAGATAGATGGATAGACAAACACATAGGATAGTGGATAAAACGGTTCTTAGTATAGGTCTTTGCTCAGGAGAAAGTGTTGGTTCTTGCAGAACATCATAAAGCAAATATGCTAAAGTTTTGGTCTTTATTTATGCATGTGAA
The DNA here is from genome assembly GCF_019279795.1 of Protopterus annectens. Lineage (NCBI taxonomy): Eukaryota > Metazoa > Chordata > Ceratodontiformes > Protopteridae > Protopterus > Protopterus annectens. Next base: position 285,044,159 of record NC_056730.1, on the reverse strand, counting down.
GAAGAAAGGTATGGGAGTGGATGGTACCTAACACACATAGCTGAGAGCAAAGTAACTATACTTTAAATGTTAATGGTTCTGAGATGATTTTACAACACAAATATAGATCATCTTTATTAACTTTATAAATCTGCTTATGCCTTGATTGTAGATTGTGGCCTGGGATTTGTTTTTGTTTCTTTTCTTGGTTTAGGAACAAAAATAATGGAAGGAATTACATAGTACATTTTCTTGCACTTCCCCCCTTGCCCTACCACCCCACATCTGACCATCAGCTGCCACCAGCTCCTCTCCTCATTCACTGGGTCTACTGGACTCAGTGCTCAACCCATACCATATCCTAGGATGGTAAGGAAATTGAGGATGCTAGTAGAGAATCACAGTGCTGCCAGGGAGTGTGCCCTAACCCCCAACATCCCTGGCAGCCTTGTTAGCTTGGGAGGTGCATGTGTGCTTCCACACATGCACATTCTCCTGGTCAAGAAATATATCATTTGTAGCATGGAATGCATTTGCTTCTTACCACTGCTATTTCAGAGAGCCTAGGCATCCTTCCTCCCTGGATGGATGAGCGAGCACTGGTGACTCACTTGCATCATCCCCTGCTTAGTCCTTCCAATGCCTGTGACACTAGCAAACATGAGTCATCTGAGAGGTACATTTGGGGCTTTATCCTGCCTGCCATGAGGCTAGGGCAACATTGTCTTGCATGGCTTATTCAAGTGCTAAGTGTATTGAAAGAGGTTCTGCAGTCTACTAGTGTACTCTTCCTTGCACCACTAGGAACTGTCCATCTGCTACTCATCCTCCACTAGCCAGAAGAGTATTGGCAATGTAGTCACTCTTGAAGGTTACATGTGAATTATATCATCCCATGTTCATTAGTATTCACTTTCTACCCATAAGTGCGCTGTTCTGGAGTGATACATTAGGAGGTTAATTTATTTTTCTAAGAAGCTTGTATTGCATTTTATCCATTTCAACCTAGCTACTTTCATATTCAGCCAGCATTCATTCATATGTTGCTCCTGAGCTAGTTAGCAATATTTGGAATCATACTGATACTGGTCATAAATAATAATTATAACTGAAAGCAATCTTTTCAGGTACTTAACGACAAAACAGTTTCTTGTTCTTAAATCCACTGCAGCTAATAATAATTTAATGAGATCACACAATGAATATGGACATGACATTTATTTTTCAGCTGTATTTTTTTAGTTATAAATGTGAATTAAAGTGTAGACTACCACTGCTTGAGGTTGTGAAATAAGTAGAAAGACAGAGGTAGGGGGTGACTTCTGTGAAAGAATCATCCAGTGAAAAGCCTTTTGATATGCAATGCCATCTGTTTGCCTGCATCACAGTGAATTCATTAACTTTTGTTTTTAGGATTTCCTGCCTTCCTCCTCTATGGCTGCTTGCTGTGTAGCAGTATGTTCAGAGAGTTTAGCTAGAGGACATTTGCCCTCATCTCTTAAGTGCAACACTAAGAATCAATGTCATAAAATATAAAGGACCGCTGCAGGTAATGTACAGCTATGGAAATCTGTGAATGTGTTTGCACTGCTCCAAATGCAAATATATGAATAAATAAAAATTTTGCATGCATGACATGAGGATAATCTGTTTCATTATGTTCCTTCATATGCACCATAAGTTCTTAAGACTCATTCATAGTTAGTCTCCTTCAAGCCATGGAAAAGCCCTTGAGCCTCCCTTAGATATCAGGAAGGTACCTGGGGCTTCTCCATGTGGAAAAATCATGCACTTCATTGTACAGATTAATAGATGGATCACCTCCTTCAAACACAAACACATTTCAATTAATGAGGATTTAAAATAGTATGTCATGCTTCTCTTACTGACATGCAATCATGTTCACACACTGACTATTATTCTTCTGTAGATAGTCTACTATTATTACAAAGACATGCGTCTGGAGCATTTCTCTCCAGGCCACTGCTGAAAGCTGGCTTAGTTCCAAGTCGGACTTTCCCAGTAAACAAATGTTAAATAAATAAATACATTATAAACAAATATTATAAAATTAATACTGAGTAGCTAACATTATAAGAAAACACAATTAACGGAATTGCTGAAGTCTTTCCTAAAGCAGGAGGCTGACCTCATCATTTAAGAAGTGCTTTATACAATGTCTACTATATTAAATGGTGCAGTTATCCTCTATGGAACTGCATTTCACAGGTTAAATATATTTTTATAAATGTTAGGTTCAATACAGTGAAGGTATGCAGAAATACAGGGCATACTGTGCAGATCTATTTTGGAGAGGATTTTTCAGAGCATTATAAGGAAGCAATTAATAGCAGTAGTATGAAGCCTCTGTCAAATATTGTCACAGTGGTTTGACAGGCTATACAACATGCAAATGCAGCTGTCCTGGGGCATGGCTAATGTAAATTAGCTTTGTGTTCTGCCTTACTCTGAGTTCAAAATAGGTCAGTACAGGGATTCAAAGAAAAGTGTTCAACACTGCTTCAGAGTGGAACAATAAGTAAGTGAGTACTGCAAGGCTGTTTGGGCAGGAGTGTATGTGTGTGCATGTGTCTAACTGTGTGTAGAGGTATGATCATGATTATAATGGTGTGCATGTTTGCGTGTGTGCATATGTATGTGTGTGCATGTGTGCGCGCGCGCATGTGTGAGAGTGTGTGTGTGTGTGTGTGTGTGTGTGTGTGTGTGTGTGTGTGTGTGTGTGTGTGTGTGTGTGTGTGTGTGTGTGTGTGTAATGTGCTTGTATGTGCACTTGAGCAGAAGTGCTGTGTGTGATGGTAAAAAGCATTAGCTGTTGAATTTGGAAACATGCAAATGAATTGCTAATGAGCTTTTTTGCATGTCACTAAATCACATGTTAACTCTACTAGAGCACAACAGTGAAGGCCTATTAGCACTGCAAGAGCTAATCTTTTTGAAAAGTTGCTTTCATTAAACCTCAGTACATTACATAAGTTATTCAATGCCACTGAGTATTCACATTAACATCTGCAGGATATAGTTGCCATCATTTAAATAGCAGTTATGCTTATTTTGAGATGATTTTTTTCAGTTCTTGCCACCTTATCACCTGTAGATACTATGTGAAGTGACAAGGAGGGAGATACAATGGGTTGACCATGGAGGGCACCCACTCACTTCTACAAGGGTAATTTCTTTTAAACAAATCTGCCCCACACCTCAAAGCCTGAGCAGTGGTTTCTCTGGTGGCCATGAGAAAATGATACTATCCAGTACGTCTGTAGTTGCAGTCAACCCTCCCCACACTTGTGTAAGAGGCATTTGGGCTGGTTCCCTTTACTTCTTCCTTGTCCCTCCATTGGCGGGCCACTATTTGAACTCCAGTCACCTGTGTCTCAGTCAGTGTTGCATCCCATTGTATCACAGAGCTAACTGCCTATATTTTTAAAAATCATTCTGCTTTTATCTCCTCCTTCTCCTTATGCCATCAAACTAATGCATTTCTTCCTTATATGGGGAATGCGTTTCCTGCCTAATGTGACATCTTACTTTAGATATCTCTCCAGCTAATAATAGTAATAATAATATCTATTTGTTAACCAGTAATTAAGTGGCTTGTGCAAGATCACACAGTAGGCTAACACAGGGTAATGGATTCAAACCTTGTACCAGAGGAACTACAGCTTGTCATCTTAACCTCTGTGCCAAGTGCCATAGTACTACTGAATACTAAATCCATATTCTTATTGAATTTTTGTAATCCTTTTGTTAAATTACACATTTTCCTCTCTTAATTGCAATCTTTTGACTTCCTAAACCTTTCAAATCATATTTTCCTTCTATAATCTTATGATATTAACCCATCTATCTAGAATATTGGAACATAATAGTGACTGCCCATTACCAATGATAATCAATTTTCTAATATACATTTCTGAAAATTATGATAACATCCGCATAACTGTTCTTATAATTTTGTAGACTGTTTAAACTTTTCCCATTGTACCATATTAATGCTACACATGTTGACACTGGAGCATATTTATTCAAGTGTTTTGTTTTAATTGGACTTTCTAATGGCAAAATGAAAAATCTAAGACATCATCCAATTTAAATAATTCTTTATATAATTTCCCAATGTGTTTTCTTAAGCATGTTTACATCTACTCCAAAAAACGCTGTTGGAGAATATAATAGGAAAAGCGTGAGACTTCTTATAGTATTTTTACTCTTAATGTGACTTGGAATTCTCAACTGTTGTTTTTAGTCACAAATTATTAGCTTTTTTTGTCTATATTTATTAAAAGATGATGCTCATGCCTAAGCTCATCACAACTGCAATTTTATTTCTTAATGTGGCAAATTTGATAGCCAAAATCAGCAGGTAGTATGTGTAATCTATGGCATCCCTCTCAACCCCTTAGCACAAGAAATCTATACAAAGTCAAAAATAATGGAAGAATAAACACCTCAGAATTGGGACAAATTTTAAATATTGCTGTTATAAACTTGGAAAGTTGTTAGAATAACAGCTTTTGTGTTAGTGAGCATTTTCTGAAGGATATGAAGTTTGAAACTGAAATATATGTCATTATTTAATAATTTCAATCCTTAGTGATTTGCCAGAAAACCACAAATTTCATGAGGAACAGACCAAAAATATGAGGCAAAAATCCAGACATCTTGTGAAAATCTGGACAATTGAGAGGTATGATCTATGAGCATATAACACTTCTTCTCAGTTTTAGGTGCCTCAACACATATATTCAGCAAACACGATAAGCAGAGGTCCAAACCCACAAATGGTAGCAAATAATTTAATAACCAACAAGGATTAGCCCTTTCATCTTTTAGCAAGACTTTATCAGGATCTGATGAAGTCTTGCTAAAAGACGAAAGCGCTAATCCTTGTTGGTTATTAAAATATTTGCTACCATTTGTGGGTTTGGACCTCTGCTTATCGTGTTTGCTGTGTATTCAACGCATATATTTTCAATTTCCTCAAACACATTGTATAATATGAAGAAAAACATATTGCTAATATACACCCTGTCTCACCCTGTATTTGTTATCATGTGTAATCTGTCTCTTTCTTTTTATCTTTGCTTTCACTCATGTTAAATTTCATAAAAGTCTGCTCTTGTACTGGTAACCTGTGATGAAAAATATTTATTTTCCATTATTCTCTTTAGCTTTACTTTGCTTTTATTATCAAATGCAGCTTTAAGATCCATTGATTTCACATAATTTTTGATACGTAACTTTCATTTAATTTAAGTTATATTCTGAAATACCATACCAGTTGCATTTCTCATAGAAGTATTCACAAATTTTGTATGAGAAGTAATTGGATGGCAATAATTGTGTCTTTAGATCTGACAGAATTATTGAAAGTTTGAGGGATTATCCAGTTAAGGAATGGGTCTATAAGATATTGTATCAGAATAATGTTTTTTCTTAATGATAGGGAATATAATCCCTAATACACAAGATTTAGGAAAAGCCCCAATTCTCAAAACTTCTTTGAACAAATTAGCTAATATCCTGTTTTCTGGGAATAATTGGAATGTTTCATTCATTTGTGATGCTATCTTGATAAATTGCTTTGACTATTTTTATGCCTATTATTTATTTGACTCTTCTAGCAGTTCATTTCCTTACTCTATCCTTTCCAATCTTTCATCTCTTTCCATTTTTTTAAATCATTAAGCTCATGTTGGTCAAGGAAATTATTTCTCTATGATAATTTTCCTACTAATAATTTTCCTACTTACCTACTACATTATATTAATCTCCAGGAAGGACTTTTAAACTTATCCATGTCCTTATCACCATCCAAAACTCTTTGTTATCATTCCAAAGGACTGTCTCCTACATTTAATTCCATTTATATTCTTTGTAATTTTTTTCTCTCTTATTTTGTAATAATATTTTGTCCTCAGCAAAGCCAACAGCCTATAATTATGCAATAATCTGGCCTCAATCCACCTTTAATTGGTTCTTATATTTGTTCTTTAATATTTGACATTACAAATCAAACAATCCAAATGTCTTAACTGGAACTCTTTCCTTAGTAATATTCATTATTATCTAATCATTTTTTAATTTAATCTTTTACTTATTGTCTCAGTGTGTTCTCCTTTCTTACATTTCAGCAAGACATTACCTAATTCTATCTTCAGCCACTGACTGGTCCTCTTTCCTATCATGCCTGGTATTTGACGGTATCTACTATAGGTTCTTTTTTTCTCTGAGACTTTTCCTTTTATATGTCTTAAATTTAGAGCTATGAGAAGACATCCACTTTCTATTCTTATAATTACTTCTAATGTCTAAATTACTTAATTTTGGACACTATGGAATAATCCGTCACTAACCTTCCAGACATAGAATTAAAGGCATAAAGAAAATGTTTATATTTGCATATGTACATCTATGAGGGCATCGAGGGATAAAGCATTGACTGCAGACCAGGTGAGATTATAGTAATTAGGAGTTCTGCCATTTAACAGAGTTTGCAGAGGAGGATGGGTATATGCCCGTCTTGGGTGGGAGGGGAGAAGACACTAGGTCAGTCTAATTCCACAATCCTTTGGAGTAGTGGCTGCATTAGAGAGTCAGTCCTAATGTGAATGTTTGACCACCAAGCTTTTTCAACAGTTTGTCTTATTGAAAGTGCACAGGAGTATGCAGTAATGACTTGGGGAAATTCTTATATATGCAGCAATTTGGACACGTATGGCCAGGCCAGCCTCTAAAAGACCTTCTTAGAATTAATGTTGATAGTAACCAAAGCACTTCAGCTTGCACAGCTTAACCCTCAATTCCAAGTATCCAAGGAACATTGCTCCTACCCTGTCTGCTAGCAATAAAACCTGCCTGGACTAACTAGAATTCTTATTAAATGTACAATCTGTTTATCATAAAGCAAAGGGCTAAACATAATTAGTAGTCTACAGCAAGAATGGAAACTAGATCATAGTTTTTTAGTATGAGTTTGATCCAGTTCGTCAGAGCAAAAGCAATGAAATTTTTCAAGACATCAGGGAGAAACTGTCATCACCCATATCTGTGAAATCACTACTAACAGATACTGGAAGACAGACCAAGGAATGATTTTATAGACTTGCCTTGGAATGCCCTCAGTTATTTCAGGTTTACTGTTTTTACCGAGCTGGTACACTAATGAAGCTCTTCCTTTATGAAAAGTATGTTTATTAACTCTTGCTGGGAAATGTTTAGCCAAGGTACAAATACAGAAGGTACAATGTCCTCAGCATTATTTTTTTACCCACTTTCCCTATATTCTGTTGAGTCATATTTTACTATAGATTCAAACAGATGATACAAGTTGGTTGATGGAACAGTAAACAAACAAAAAAAAACTACCATGGGAATGAGTTCACACCCCATATGTCCTTTTATATATAATAACCTCATAGTCACATCACATCACCCAATCAATGGAAAAATTAAAAAAAGGCTAAACACTGAATTGCTGCCAGTACACAGATACAAACAATTGCAGAATAATCTCAATCAATATAACACACAAGGATAAAGTCTTGACTCTAACACTAACAGCTCAGATGTGATTGCTACTACTGGCACTAGAGAAAATGGCCCTAAAGGTAAATGAGTGAAAAAAGTGGGCCTGGTCACCATTACTACAGGTTAATATTGGGAATTTACATTCTGGGGTGTGCCCTCAACATACAGTTCATAGTCATGTCTGGAGATGAAGTGAGACTTCTACCTTAAAAGTGGGGAGATCATGGATGCAGCATCATTCTCAGAAATAGGGTCACAGGCATAATTCATCATGCCTGCAAAAGACAACTAACATTGCAAAGGAGAGGATGGCCTCAGGTTGTGGTCTACCTGCATGAACATCACTCATGGTCATAGGGAGTTCATGGCATCTCTCTCTCTGGAGTGACTGACTGCTTCCTTGCATAAGGAAGATTACTGGGCAGGGCAGCAGATCATCACCAACACATAATAGGTGTCTGTGATTGATGAGTAGGTGGGTATGCCCTTATCCTAAGTATAATGTGGGACAAGATGCTGGAGACAGAGACTTTCACACAGTGAATATGGTCATGTCATCCCTAGAGTCATTTCAGGGTTTCAGTTGCTATGGGAGTTTGCACATGCTCTACTGCTTTACAGTCATTGTAGCACATGAATCTGGGTTTGTCACTAAATAGCACTAATATAAAAGAGTGCTTATGTCTGATTTGTGAGGTAAGTTAGTGCACGGATTCTCCATTGTGGATGCTGGCATGTCTAATGTTGGGTAAACATTACATGTGATGGAATACAAACATGGCACAATGTGTGGGCTTATTACCACTGTCAAGCATGGATGCTGTGGTGGATATATAACCTTCCCTATCTTTGTGATACAGCGCTGTTGCCTGTGCAACCCACCCCTAATCCTAAGTGACACATGTGGGACAGGAACAGCCAAACAGTAGCCAAAGGTGAACCATCATCTTCCACCCCCCTAAGCAACAGTGGGTGCTAGTGGCTTGAATGAGCATTAAGTGTGCAGTAGGGGGATGGTGCACCAGTAGCCAGCAGTGCCTTAATGCCCGCCCCACATCCAAGGATCATTGGATCATAGGAGGTTACTAGGCTAATGGCCTGGGACCCTTACAAGACTAGCCAAGAGTTTATCCCCAAAACAGAATCCTCAATCAGCACCTGTCCCCTCTGTTAATGAGGGACAAAGGTGGAACGCCTGGGACAAATTTGTGTTTTCCCATCCACTCATCAAGGTTGAGCTTGAAGAGGGTCAGCAAGTTACTGTGTTTGACATGTATTGGAAGTCTATTCCAGAGATGGGGCAGCCTCTGGGAGACAAACCTGTCTCTCCAGCAGGTTTTGTTGATGTTGCATATTAGATTTAGGCTTATCAAGTGGGTAATGCATGAGGAGCTAGACTTACAGATATGGAGCATCTCTAGTAGGGCAGTGTCTGATATTGCCTTGTATGTGAGACACAGATCACAACTGAGCAATCTGTATGATACCGAGTAGAGTGATAGTGATTTGTGCCTATAAACATAGGACAGGTGTCAGAGGCCATGGATTCTCTTTGTGAGGTATTTCTGTGGCTTTTCCAGTTGGTGCAGGTGTTTGGAGAGGTACATATCAAATAGGGTATTATACTTAATTATAGGCCCAATGCTGTCCGGTTCGATTCTCAGCTAGAGCATCTTCTGCATGGAGACATGCATGAATGGGCGTACCGTCATTGAAGGTTGTGCATCAGGGCTAGTGACTTGGCATGTAAAAATCAACTACCAATCATTAGCGGACCGGAGTTCTGCTGTGGCGAACCCTAACCGTGAAAAGCCGAAAGACACAAACAATCATAGACCTAATGAGGGAGGAGTACAGAGAGGTAATAATCTCTTTTTGCTGGATGCAATCACTTTTTCCTTATGAGATGAACCAAGTAAAAGGCTTTTCTGACCAATGCCATGACATGATGGTTGAATGTGAGACTGTTGTCAACCTGAGTACCCAGGTCTCTCACCACAGGTTGTGTGCTTAGTGGGTTGCTGTTGATGTGGTAATCAGTAGGGGCCATACTTTTGCAGAATGGTATGATAATACATTTTTTTGCATTTAACTTAAGGCCATGACTTTGGCACCAGTTATTTGCAGCTGTGAGATCCTCTTGCAGTATGTTAACATAATTTGGGGAGTCAATGACAGCACCTAACTTACAGTCATCCGCAAACGTGGTCAGACACAGGCCTTTTGTCTTTGCCTGGACCTCTGAGAAGTAGATGTCAAACAGTAGATGTCCCAGGACAGGTCCCTGGGGAACACCACTAGTGACAGGTCTGCTATCGGAGGTGGTGGCACCTATTTTGACCTTGTGGGTCCTATCAATGAGCTGGTTGGCCACCTACATAATGAGATAATAATTTATGCCATGTTGTGTTAGCTTTTTGATGGTGCGCGAGTGGAGGATTGTGTCAAAGGCCTTGGCCAAGTCAAGGTAAGCTGGTATGTACTGACTTTCCCTCATCTAGGGCTTTGGTGACAGTCCTAAAGAAATCAGCCAGGTTCAATAGACAAGATCTGCCCCTCACAAATCCGAATTGGGTGGGGTCAAATGCTTTATTGATTGTCTATGTCCTTATTTATGAGAGCTATTGTAATATGCTCAATGGCTTTACAGATCAGACTTGGCAAGCTAATGGGGTGATAGTTTCATGGGAAAGTATTGGCACCACCTTTGTGCAAGGGGATGACAATGGCAGTTCTACAGTCTGCTGGAATGAAGCTTGTAATTAAGCTGTGGTTGAATAGTGTGCTCAATGTTGAAGATAGCTCTTGCTGGAGATGGTGCAGAATACAGCCTGGGATACTATCAGGTCTCATGGAAGCAGTGTTCTTTGCCTTAGATATGTCTTTAGCACTTGATCTACAGAGATGTGAGGTGTGGGACAAGTATTGGGGATGCTGAATGGGCCTTAGGGGGGATAGGGGTGGTGGTGTTTGCACTGAACCTATCAGCTAGCAGGTTGGCTAAGTCAACAGGATCAGTGTAAGTGGTACCATTCAGTACTAATATGGAACAAACCTGGGCTTTGCCATGGAGGTTCCTGACATAACTGAAGAAGCACTTGTGGCTTCCCTTTCTTTTGGAGGCTATATTCAACTGATAATTGGTTTTGGAGGTTTTCACTAGTGATCTAATTTGCTTTTTGAGGCTGAGGATGGAGTTTTTCCGGTTTTAAATTTGTTCCTTTTTACCCTTGGATAACACTTTCTTCCTTTTGTTGTAAAGCCTGTTGATTGAGGATGTCTACCAGACAGGTTTGTGTTTCCTTGAGGACCAGTTTTTATTTATGTTGGGTATGACTGAGTCCATGCCATTGTACAAGTACTTGTATACTGCATTGGCATACTGTTCAGCATAGTTGTCTGCATCCTCTGAGGGGGCTGGTAGTGTGAAACTATTAATAATGTAGTAAGACAAAAAGCAAACTAGAGACCAATAAGAGTGGTAGAAACCAGGTTTAATACCCTCCCTTAGGAGGTAGTAGTCAGCTTTTGAAAAGTTTTTTAGCCTGGTTACTGCTGGGGAGTGGTTGGGCAGGACAGAAACTTTGAATGAGACAGACAGATTATCTGATCTCACCAGAGAAGGACATACTATGGGAGTGGTGTAGCAGTCACCCATGTTGGTGAGAACCAAGTCCAGAATGTTATCTCCCCTTGTGGGGGATGAGACGAACTGGTCTAGTGCATTAGAACTGATGAAGTTAAGGAACTGTCGGGTGAGTGCATTAGTGCAGGAATAGTTCACCCAGTCTATGGTGGGGTAGTTGAAGTCACCAAGGATCAAGGTGTTAGGGGGTACCTTGATGAAGTCAAGTAGGTCCAGGTAGGAAGAGTGGGTGTCCTGAGTCATGGAGCGAGGTCTATAGCTGTCTATAACTTGGATGGGTGTCTTGCCAACTGTCAGTTGCACCTGGAGTAATTCTAGTGTGTCATGCTGGTAAACAAGTCTGGAGGTGTATCAAGCCACCAAAAAGGAAGAATAGTCCAAGAAACAACTCAGCCAGTATATCCAAGAAAATTTATTTTATAATACCAACAATTGATGTTCTCCAGCGCCTCGGCATAAGCCTTTTAACAGAGTATAACAAAACCCATTTCTCATTCCTTTATATAGTAAAAAACTGTTCTAATAAAATAATTAAAAAACACTTAATTACAGCAGCCATTTCCAATCAAGCTCTCTATTTAACCCCTTAGGGTATAGAGTGTCAAATTTTAAAATAAACAGTGCTTCTTTCTGTTGTAGTTTATTCTTCAGGCACATACCTTTCACACAATGTACTTTTTCCAAAATTGTGCCTGTTAAATTCTTACCATCACTGTTATGATATTTTTTAAAATGAAAGCCAAAAGGGCTTTCTACCTTTTCATTTTTAATATTTCTCAGAGGTTCTAAGAACCTGACTCGAAAACTTCTTTTTGGTTCACCTATGTAAAATAGATTGCATTCACATTTTAGTACATAAACAATACCCTCTGTGTTACAACTAAAATTACCATTCACATTAAATTTCTTTCCATTTATACAGTCAAAAGAATTTACTGTTTGGTTACATATACTACAATGACCACATGCTTTAAAACCATAATCAGAAATACATCTGGTTAAACTGACAGCAGAAAAAATGAAATAAGCATGAACTAGCATATCTTTAATACTCTTTCCACATCTATAAGACACCATAGGTTTTTGAGGTAGCAATTCACCCAATCATGGATCTTGTAACAAATGTGTCCAATAAAACATAACAATTTCTACTAATTTCTCTGTATATGTTCCATATGTTGTAACAAAGAACATTCTATCCACTTGTTGATTATACACATTTTTATCTGATTTAGCCCTATATTTTACTTGTTTATGAGTCTGATTATTAAAATTCAAATTATTTTTAGCTTGTTCTACACTTTCTACACTATAACCTCTTTTGATAAATTTCTGACAAGTCAACTCAATTTCTAATTCTTTGTGTTGTTCATCACTAGTTAATCTTGAAATTCGCAATAATTCATTATAGGGAAGTGCTGATAGTCTGGAGGTGTGCCTGTCCTTACTGAAGATAGAGACTCCATCACCCTTAGTCTTTCTGACCTTGTTTTGGGGTCAGAAAGTGTGGAATGAGGTATAGCCCGATAAGGTAGGGGTGCTCTCCGCAGCCCTGAACCAAGTGTCTATGACTGCACAAACATTGACATCTTCCAGTGTGAAGAGAGCCTCCAGTGAGTCCATTTTCAGGTTAAGGTTCCTAGCATTAAGCAGGATGACCCTCAATTTGCTTTTCGACAGATCTTTTATGTTGTTATTTGTCTTTGGGACTTAGCCTAAAAAAGGCATAATGGGGGAGGCAAGAGCCTTGGCCAAGATCTGGAACCCCAGGGGTGACAGGTGGAGGCCAGTTCTGGAAAAGCATTGAGGCCTGTCAACCATGTCATCCCAGGCAGACAGATACTGGATCCCCTTGGAAAGATACCAGAAACTAAGCCAATTGTTGAAGTCAATTATTTTTCGTTGGTGTTGTGGTATCATTCTTGGGGAAAGTTGGATGCTGCTTAGGGCTAAGGTCATACCTGCCTGGGACACATACTCTGAGAGCTCAATCATGCCACTCTTCATATAGTCCAGGGAAGTATGTCTCAAGTCATTCACACAAATATGGACATTGACAGAGTCATACTTGTACCTGTTGTGGACAGACTTAAGTGCATGCGTGATGTGGCAGATTCTGGCACCTGACAGACAGCTGACCATGACGTTCTCCTTGTTGAGCCTGGTGAGGAGGACAGCAGTGTGTCTCACAACTGAGTCACCAGTGATTAGTATGCTTGGTTTAGTGTTATGCCTTATGGGCTGCATTGGTTTATTTTTATGCCTAATGGGCTCTGTTTGTGAGGCACTGGTGTGTTGTCTACTGTGTGTGATGTGATTGTTGTTGTGTGTGGAATGTTTGTGAGTGTGTTTTGCGGGGGTCTCTGTTGTTTAGGTAAGTTTTTATTGAGGACTCTGCATAGGTGTGTATGTGTTGTGCTTGGCTCTGTGATGTGAGTGGTATGGTGTTTGTGCTGGCAATCTCCTCTTTGTCAGGAGTACTGACTGTGGCATGAGGGAGCATGGATTCCAGCTTACTGATGTAGATGCATTTCTTGCAAGTAGAAGAATTATGTGCTAGGAGAACAAGACTGTCTGTGATCATGAGGCAGTTGCTACACTGTCTCAGTATGCCCATGTCAACTAGGAGAAACTGATGGGAACTGACCAGACATATTGTTCTGAATACTTGGCAGACTTATGGAGAGCAGGATTTGATAAGGGTTTGTTCAGAAGAGTGTAGGCCACAAAAACTCTAAATGTAAAATAACTGCCTGAAGCACAAATGCTAAAACCAAAACTGAGATGCTTTAAACAGCAGACACATTTAATCAGGTTACTAACAAGCAGTAATAAATGCAGAATAAGAGCACTTGAACACTTAGGAGCACACAGAACAGCAAAATAATAATAATAATAACATCAATTGCAGTAAGAGCAACTGAATAAAGTATAATTTTTTTTGTTAAATGGAGAGGGGGGAAACAGAACAAGATTAAGAGACTACGGGGGTTGTCTTTCGCAAATGCTGTCTCTGTACACATACAGTACATAGACTGATGAGATGGGACTGGTAGGAGTGTCTGAAATCAAAGAAGCAAGGGGGTAGTCCTTCCCAAATGATCTCACTGTACTCAGGTGAGTGAGCAAATGAGATGAGTCCAAGAGGAGTGTCCAAACACAAAATTACAGCAGGGGCAGGCAATTCCAAAGCCACCAAGTTTAAGACTGCAACAACACTAGGGAGGCAGGGTGGGAAACAAATTGGTGAAAGAGAGCGAGAGAATGCAGTACAGTTTTGTTAACTATCACTGAAACAATGCAAGTGCAAGAAAGTATACTTAAATCAATGTCCCAATGATTGCAGAGACACTGGTGCAGCCAGCCAAACAGCTCTGATCACACGTTAAGGAAGGGAAGTCACTGCCATATTTGCAGCACTGTCATAATAGTGTCTTTGTGGCTGTTACACTATGGATGTGTTGTTACATACATGCATACATACATACCTATATATACAAATATTTCAAGCACGGGCATTAGTGACCTTCTAGCCTGCCAATATACCAAAACAGTTGTTCCCATAATAAGTGTCCAGGCTGTTGTTAAAAATATCTAAACTAGTACTTGCTTTAATGTAATTTGGTAGTCTGTTCTATGCATCAGCTGCTCTCTCAGTGAACCAATTAGTACACTTCTCATTTTATAGAATCTTCTACATAGATTGTCTGATGATTCTCTAGTACTGTTTGATAACCACAAACATTCCCAGAGATAGATGTTTCTGAATGCCCAAAATACCTGAATTAGATCTCCTCTTAAATAACTATAACAGGCAATGTACAAGTTCAGATATTTTAGTCTTTCATAATAACTTAAATTTTCACATCTATGGATGCCCTTGATATATTTCTGCTGTACTCTTTCCACTTTACTCATGTTTATTTTCTTATAAGGTTTCCATGTTGTTATTCCATACTTAAGTTTGGGGTCTAATGTAATTAACAAACAATGACTTCATTTTTTCTGATTTTTAAAACTTTATAAATCTTTTTATTCATCCTATAGTTCTATAGCTATCACTAACCAATTGGTTGATGTTGTTAGAAAAGCTCAAAGCTGGATCTACCTATATACCCAGGTCCTTAAATGAATCTACTACAATCATTGTGTGCTGTATTAAATATTTACACTTCCATAAACTGAAGTGTGAATATTTAATACAGCACATAGTGTGAATCTGCTACAATCACTGTGTGCTGTATTAAATATTCACACTTCAGTTTATGGCTCCCAAATCTAAAATACTTAGTTTCTGATGTATTTATCAACATATTATTCTCATATACCCAAATGGTCAATTTAGATGGTGGCGCCTTATACGGCTGCTGCCTCTTCAACTCCCATTGTTCTTTTCATTGCTCATGTTGTGCTTGTGTAGAAGTGTAGGAGTATGTGTTGGTATGTGTCCATTTTTCTTTTGGTGTCTGGCTGTGGCTGGGTGTGTAGTGAAAATGTAGCAGTAATGTCAGATGGACCATTCAGACCATTGAACTTGCCTGGAGTAGCTTGGAACAGCTGAGATGGTTGGTCCAGTTGTGGCTGTTCAGGCCTACCTGTGGGTGGTGCACCAAGAGGAGCATATGGTGGAGACCAAGTGTCAGATAGTGTTGGTTGGTGTACGATGGTATTGTGCTGGATCTGGATGCAGTTTTGTTGGAGGGAACTGAACTGATGCTGGTGCGGAGATGAGGTTGGGATGGTGTAGATTGTGAAGAGTGCTTGTGGAGGTGTCTGGATGGACAGTAGCAATGAGGATGGTTGGTGGGACCCAATTGTCTGATTGTCTGCTGTATATTTGCTGATCCGAACTTTTGATTTTTGTTTTTGTTGGTTTGGTGGAAACTGGTGTTGACTGAGCTTTGCCGGTATGGAGATAGAGCTTCAGTTGGCTTGGACTCTGTTGTGTGGTGTATATCTTGTTTTATGTGTTTACGTTTTTACAAATAGTTCTATGTTAGGTTTATCCATGAGCTTGAAGAAATAAAATTTTGTGCATTTATTGTGATTTAGTCAAGCTCTTTTGCAGACATGCTCTATCTGTAACACAAGAAATCAGTTTACCCAAGTTTAGGTCATCTGCATACAGACTGTAGAAGACCTCAGATGAAAAAGATAGGTCTAAAAGATACAATCTAAACAAGTGAGGGCCTAGAACAGACCCTTGTGGGACACCCTGACTGTAACCAAGAATTTCACTTATCCAATTGCTGTATGACACTTGCCATGTTCTATTTGTAAGCCATACAGCTATCCATCTTATCAAGAGTAAACCAATATCTAGTTGTTGTATTTTATTGATCAGTGTTTTGTGCATGACCCTGTCAAATGTGGAAGTTAACTCTATATAAATTACATCACACCACAAATTTTCATTTATAACTGTTATTATATTGTTAAAGAACATCATGTTACAGGTGGTAATAGATCTATTTTCAACATATACATGCTGATATATGGTTTCAAGTCACAATTTTTCCAGTTCTGACAATAACTTATCCAGTATTACCTTCACCATTATTTATCCACAATGTGAAAGTAGACTTAAGGATCTGTATGACTCTAGGTTTGTTCCACTCCTCTTTCAATTAAAGACAGGTTTAATAAGTGCATGTCTCCAATCATGATGAATCTCCCAATATTTATACGGCCTAATAAATAATAGATATAATGGTACTATAAGTTCATGCTGAAGTTTTCTTAGGTCATTACTACTCATTCCCTCTCCTCCCAGTGCTTTGCTTGGATCCAGTTTGCATAGTTCTTTTTCACTATAATCTATTTTGATTATTATACAGGTGCCACTGTAGCTACAGCAGAGCTGATCAATGTGTTGCATGGGCTATGTGACAACATTAGGGAAGATTTCACATCTTTAGGTAACATTTTAGAAAAGTGCCAGCAGTAGCTGTATCCTCCAAGGGCTTGTGTTCTGCTGCACACTGGAGATGGATGCTATTCATATGATCATCCCTCTTCCATCTCATGTAGAAAAATCCAGTATGGAATGGATAGGGCATGTTTAAGTTCCCATATTGATACATTCTTCATGTCTACTGCTTGTTTTGGGATACTGTGACCTGAAGTGGAGAAACTTGCATATGGGGTGCAAGTGCTAGACATCTCCATGACACAGCCTGCCATTCCATCTCAAAAAGCACACCATTACCAGCCATGGATCAGATATCTGACATTCATTGGAAGGGATACCCCTGGGGATGGCTACATCCACAGTTGGAACATACACCCAATTGAGGGCACTCTGTACCAGTGACACAGAAAAATGCACAGTGAGGCAGCATCTATGGGGCTGTGCCTACTCTCACACAATCTGTTGACCCCATCACATCTGAATATATACATATATATATATATATATATATATATATATATATATATATATATATATATATACTACTGCCACTGGAGATACCACACCTTCTGTGCACAGCCTTCCAAGCTCCTCTTACTCACCAGTTCATGACACTCATGCATGCTAACATTATTAGTCCTCTCCAGTGCCCATTGCTAAGCTTTCTCACTATTGCTCTCTCCACCTGTGCATATGATGACAACTGTGGCCTACACCCAGAGCTCACATACCAGGGTTGTTTGTGTCTAATGCGCAATTTGTCTAGACAATGTACTATATAGCAAAGATTGGCTGCTGTATTACATGCATCATTGTTGCTATTTGTTATATCTAATCCTTTCCATAAATGTGAACAGATGCTTCCTGTTTGCCACTGCCTCAGTGTACAGTATCCACTTCCACCTAGCATGGTCATTTCCTGTAGCCAAGTCCTCCACAGTCTCCTTACTATGCTTGTCTTCCACTGTTGGCTCTGGCAAATTCTCTCCTCTCATGCTAATAATCTGCTGTAGCTCTGTGTACTACCATGTTGAGCAACACTGCACACATGGCAAATGTCTTGCTAGAGGTTTCCTGGGCATACTACACCATGCTCTGAGAGGTAGGTAAGCAACAAGAGTGGACCTTCAACACTACAAACACTCTTGGTCTGCAACAGTATGAAAATATTTTAATTCCCTGCAATTGTCTGTGTGTTTTGTATGTCATTAGTCATGGCTCCATGGCATATTTGGCATTATCAGTAAGATATCTTTGATAGAAATCTCCCCACACAAATTGTTGATATAAGTCACATGTGTTCCAGATATGGGAATCATGACCACTGGCTACTGGTATAGTGACACATGGTATTATACTTTCTGCATTGCAGATCACCAACTGGTAGTTGATGGAGCAGAATCCCTTATGGTTGATATACTGTTGTACCTGTGTCCCTGATGGTGCCTTGATGGGAATATAGATGGCACCAAGTACCTCAGAAAAATGGACTTTGTCACAGAATGCTCACATCATATTGTTTCTTTCCTCTACAGTACTTGAAAATGGGTCTATAACACTTCGTCAAATTACAAATCAACGAAAACCTATTTGTCATACACCTATTCATCGAAGCTACTAAATATCGAGCTGAGTTTTCAGCAAAATTTTTTCTAGGGCAAACTAATAGTAGTCTACTCTAGCAACCGTGAACAAAACCATAAAATGTAACATCTCTCCAAGTGTGTGTGTGTGTGTGTATTGGGGGGGACGGGGCTACCCCCCACTAATTAAATATACCAACTCCGAAATCACATTACAGTGGAGAAAAAGGCAAAATCCAGATGTTGGTCAACCACTGGTTTGCCCTAGGAAAAATTTAACTGAAAACTTAGGTCAAGGATTAGTAGATTCAGTGAGTAGTCGTTCAACAAATAGGCATTCGCTGATTTGTGATTCGATGAAGTGATAAACACATCGTGCATCCACTTGGTTGATGGAAGGTCCATATAGCAAGGGCTGCCAGTGCTAAACATACCTTGGAGTCCACATGAATGGGCATTTGATCCATCCCACAAGCCTGCATGTGAGGGCAGCAAATGTGCACCAACTCTTGTATGGTGTTTCTGTCTCCCAGGTAGTGGTCAGCTGCTTACATGCCATGGAGGGAATGGAATGCTAAGTGTGGAAGGTGATGGCATGCACCTTTGCAGCTACTGCCTGATGGATAGACTCAAACATGCAATTTCTATGACACCTGCAGCTGCCTCTAACATACTAGTGCAGTGTCTGTCTTTGTTCACCAGGATTTTATAGCATCCAGCTATACTTGTGGCTACTGGTCATCAAGCAATTTTAATACATTTTAGAAACACTCTGTCATGTTGTTTACTATCATTTGCATTCATCATTGGCCTCATTATCATAATATTGCTCATTTTCATCTGATAACACAGTGATATGCATACCATATCAGCAGCGCTATTTTGCAGCCTTGCTTTACCATACTATCTATATCTCTGAATCATTCCTGGCCTCGGTAATGACTTTCTCAGTATTGCTAATGTTCATTTGTTACCTTAGCATTCAGAAGGGGTTTTACTTATGCTCTGTTTTTACAATAAATTTTATGATTATGATGTCCCATAAATGGTTTAAAACCTGTTTACTTAGGTTTCACTGCACATGCCCTGGAGTATCTCTCAGCTATGAGAAAATCCATTATTGAAAGACCTTGAGCTAGATTCAGAAATGGCTACCACCATCTGTGAGCTTTAACAAGTGTTGTGACCACTAGCAGCAGCCTTTCAGATTCAGCAATTGGCTTTCTCCAGTAGTCATACATAGTTTGTAGGATCACCAAGCTGGGCCATCTGCTTGGTCAAGCTATATGCTAATGAGACATTCCAGGGGAGTAGCCTATTTTAAGTAGCCATGTGCTTTCCCTCTGGAAGTGCCTGTGATAAGGCATTTATGCAGCCAAGTGATTCAGAAAATCACTCAACTACATAAGTTAGTTCGGCCAAGTTAATTAACTCAGCCAAATTACACCAATTTCAAGAAGAAATCTCTGTGATGAAACCCAAATATAAATAGGCTGCAGGATTCAATAAACTGCATGTAGGTTCTGCACAGACCTTACAGAGAGTGTGTCCACATATGTGATACTGGACATCGCACTGCATCATGCAGCCTCGAGTCATGATCATTAATGATGTGTGGCATGCATAGGCAAGGTTTCACTGCTCACCCTGGTGTTCCTAGCCACAAAACCTGTTTACTGAATGTGGATCTTTCCACTGAAACACTAAACTAATGAGAGGACAAAGGGCAAGCATGCATTTTTTGAAAGATATGAAGTACTGTACGGAACAGAAATGTATATGTCATTATATATTTTCAGTGGTTTCACAATAAACTACCCATTTTACAAGGAACAGGCCAAATATATGAATATCTGGACATTCTGCAAAACTGTGGACAGTCTGCATTTTGTGTTTTAATTAATTTTTATTATCCTTTTTAAAACTTTTTTTATTGCCAGTGTTTGAGTGATGCAGTACTTGGCATATACATGTTTAATCAGCTGATTTGAGTGAAGTGCAGTAGTGCACAAACTGGTGGAATGGACCCCTCCAGGTTGTAGACAGGACCCAGATAGCCATGTATATGAACCAGATGCATTCAATTAATAATATTGTGCATCATGCAACCATGGTAAATTGCATTGTGCTATGATTAACACTGAAAACCTTAGAATAACTACTAAGATAGCAGATATCATCGCACTAATCCTGTGGCAGCAGGTGTTAAGTGTAGGGGTGAAGTGCAGATGGTAGGGGGTTCTAGGATATGATGTGCAAGTTTTGTTTTACTGTTGTGAGATTGCAATAAATAGTATTAATTGAATGCATCCAGTGTGCGTGTGTGGCTGTGTGAG
The DNA here is from genome assembly GCF_019279795.1 of Protopterus annectens. Lineage (NCBI taxonomy): Eukaryota > Metazoa > Chordata > Ceratodontiformes > Protopteridae > Protopterus > Protopterus annectens. The sequence goes on along the minus strand of NC_056730.1, from coordinate 285,023,153 downwards.
TTCTGTCTGTTATCTGGGTGGCCTATCTGTCCGGTTTGTGCATTGCCACTCTACGCACAAATGAAATGTGCATAGCCGCATTTCACAAACAGTGCCCCCCCCAAAAAAAAATAATAAGTGTAAAAAAATTAGAATTAGTTGAAATGTGGAACATCAGTCTATGACATACATAGTAGAAACTGTTAATACAGATGAGTTATGACTATGTAGTTCTGGATCCCAACTCTCACTGCAATGCACTGTCACAAAACAGGAGGGGGACTTATCCATCTTTGCCACACAAACACCTTTGCAGCAAATACATGACATAATTCCTCACACAACCAAGTGCAACTGAATGTACACTGATATCAAGGCATAATATATTTGTAAATGTATTCTATGTGATCTATTTAGATGTAGTGCACTTACTGACCACACAACCTGCTATGATTTTTCCTTGCAAATATAGAGCTGTGTCCTAACTTTCTTGTTTCTTGGTCATTCATCAGTTATCTAACCAGTACTCAGTGACATGCAGTGTGTAAGCCAGTCTATATTATTTACCTCAAAATGTGTGAGGATATTCACTGGGGACAACATGATATGCAGTTGCCATCAAATTACTGGATGGTTGGATGCTACAGACAAGCATAGACTGCTGTTTTGGGGTTGGGGAGGAAAGTGGGTTCTTGTCATGAAACATGCAAGGGTATAATGTTCTTTCAAGGGGAGGAAGGCTGAGCTACTCTTATAACACAGACAAAGCTATGTTGCTCTTGTTACTCTCCTTGTTTTGCATCCTGTCAGTTTGATCTTGTGAGGGTTGTGAAGCTGGAAACTGCTATGTGTCTCATTACTTTCAAACTTCTCTGTTATGATTTCCCATTTCAAACATATATGTTGCTAAACAGAGGGCATGTGACCATAATTACTTTGGGGAGGTATCAATGTGTGAATCTTTGAGGCCTGAGGCCTACTACTTGTTAATGGACACATACAAGTCAAATACATCTCTGCTATCACATGTGACATTAATTTCTGTAAAAATCTTTAACCTTGTAGTTGCTTACTGTACCAAGTGATGAAATACAAGGAAATGTCATAATATTATTATACAATATAATTCATGTTCAGGACTTACCTTGTAAATGCAGCAGTTGACACAGTGTTAGTTCAGGGCTGACTGTGATGCAAGCAGTATGCAAGCAGTATACAGCCAATACATAGAGAGTAAAGGCTGTGGCTGTGAGTTGAGGCCGGCAGAGGTGACAGGCTTCCTATATTGTTTTCCTGTCCACCCTGTAGCACTCTTCACTCTCCATGGCATGTACATTGTGAAAAGTTAAATGTGGCCTACAAACTGTTCTCTGTCTTGGCCTAGGCCTATTGGCAGCAGCAGCATTACCTGCATCCTGTAGCAGATACAAATGGAGTTAAGCAGCAGCAGCTCCTAACATTCTGTCTGTGTAGACTTTCTTTGTCTGTACTCTACTACTTTTGAAATCCACAGGAAAAGTGAGCATGGAGTCTAAATAGTTGCTTTATAGCTTCTTGAATAGCTCCACCAGACTGTTTCATTAGCATGCAATTCAGCTGCTTATGCTATAATTAGCATCTCTGAAACATAGTCTAGACAGATGCAGTCCATTAATAATCTACTCCATTATAAAAAGCAAAAGTGTAGCTAGCCAAACTGATTGTGAGGGTACTTGCTACATGTTCAGCAAAGCAAAATATTTCCCAAGCTATCTTTACAGAGGAGTATTGAACTCCAGCAAGTATGCTGTCATTTTTTTACCTGCATAATGCATATGCTTTTATACATTAATGAATAATGTGAAGCAAAATATTTTACACTGTTACCTGCAAGCATTAGTTAGAAGTGCACTAATGGCATGGCATATTTGTCAAGCCATTTCAGAAGTACAAATGATTGACAATACATGAACATAGTAAGCTGTGTGATACATATATAGAAATGTTTCAGGGACAGGTCCTTTGAATGCATGTTTAGTATTTCCAATGTGTTTTATTAGCAAACTGGTTCATGTACCTGTTCTTTAGTGGATGGGAAAAGCCAAGAGAAGTTACTGTTATGTCACAAACTAGAATGGGGTGTTCTTTTGGGGGGAGCACAGTTGAGTTACTGCCATGGCACATACAAGGATATGTTGCCCTTGCTACTCTCCTTGTTTTGAATCCTGCCTGTTGTTAGTATTTCACATATCTCATATGTATTATGTTTTTCCAGTGGGTACTACTGACTGCCTACCTTAACTGTTTTATCTGGTAAGAGTTACTTTGTAGTTATGTAATAGTTATGTGTATTATCATTCTGTTGTGTTTTAGAACTGAATATTGTCATTGAGGTGCAGATCCCCCTTCAGTGAGGCAGAAAACACAATAATAGTGGACTCGCTATGTCAACATGGTACTTTTCTTCTTGGAAAGGGTCATCCTAATATGCCAGAGATATGGCAGCAAATTGTTGATAGCATAAATGCCATGGGTGGCCATGGATGTACTTATGAACAGGTGTGCCACAAGGCCACTGACATGTTCAAATCTCCACGGAAGCATGCAGTTGTTGTTGCCCGAGACCAGAGGTTAACTGGAGATGGGCATGCTGCAGAACTACCTTTCACCCCCAATGAGGAATTCCTGGCAAATCTTTTGAGACAGGACAATTCAAGGCAGAATGCCCCACAATATGTTCTTGATGTGGGTGCAACTCCTTCTCAGTCCCAGGAAGAGCTTCCAGGTAGGCTTAGTTATATGACCAGTTCAATACTGTTGTATAGTAAAACAAACAAAATAAAAGTTACTTCTGTGTCACTTGCATTTTGTTTGGGGGAGATTGAATATTAGTAGAGTGATAAGCTCAGTTTGGAGTGGTCACCACATTCTTGTCAAAGTAACATATCATGCTGATTGAGAGGAGTACATGTAGTACCTCCTGTTTACTCTTAAATGTGATGATGACACATGATGTGACATTGACAGAGTCATACTTGTACCTGTTGTGGACAGACTTAAGCGCATGCGTGATGTGGCAGATTCTGGCACCTGACAGACAGCTGACCATGACGTTCTCCTTGTTGAGCCTGGTGAGGAGGACAGCAGTGTGTCTCACAACTGAGTCACCAGTGATTAGTATGTTTGGTTTAGTGTTATGCCTTATGGGCTGCATTGGTTTATTTTTATGCCTAATGGGCTCTGTTTGTGAGGCACTGGTGTGTTGTCTACTGTGTGTGATGTGATTGTTGTTGTGGGTGGAATATTTGTGAGTGTAATTTGCGGGGTTCTCTGTTGTTTAGGTAAGTTTTTATTGAGGACTCTGCATTGGTGTGTATGTGTTGTGCTTGGCTCTGTGATGTGAGTGGTATGGTGTTTGTGCTGGCAATCTCCTCTTTGTCAGGAGTAATGACTGTGGCACAAGGGAGCATGGATTCCAGCTTACTGATGTAGATGCATTTCTTGCAAGTAGAAGAATTATGTGCTAGGAGAACAAGACTGTCTGTGATCATGAGGCAGTTGCTACACTGTCTCAGTATGCCCATGTCAACCAGACTGGCAGGAGAAACTGATGGGAACTGACCAGACATATTGTTCTGAATACTTGGTAGACTTATGGAGAGCAGGATTTGATAAGGGTTTGTTCAGAAGAGTGTAGGCCACAAAAACTCTAAATGTAAAATAACTGGCCTGAAGCACAAGTGCTGAAACCAAAACTGAGATGCTTTGAACAGCAGACACATTTAATCAGGTTACTAACAAGCAGTAATAAATGCAGAATAAGAGCACTTGAACACTTAGGAGCACACAGAACAGCAAAATAATAATAATAATAACATCAATTGCAGTAAGAGCAACTGAATAAAGTATATATTTTTTTGTTAAATGGAGAGGGGGGAACAGAACAAGATTAAGAGACTACGGGGGTTGTCTTTCTCAAATGCTGTCTCTGTACACACACAGTACATAGACTGATGAGATGGGACTGGTAGGAGTGTCTGAAATCAAAGAAGCAAGGGGGTAGTCCTTCCCAAATGATCTCACTGTACTCAGGTGAGTGAGCAAATGAGATGAGTCCAAGAGGAGTGTCCAAACACAAAATTACAGCAGGGGCAGGCAATTCCAAAGCCACCAAGTTTAAGACTGCAACAACACTAGGGAGGCAGGGTGGGAAACAAATTGGTGAAAGAGAGCGAGAGAATGCAGTACAGTTTTGTTAACTATCACTGAAACAATGCAAGTGCAAAAAAGTATACTTAAATCAATGTCCCAATGATTGCAGAGACACTGGTGCAGCCAGCCAAACAGCTCTGATCACACGTTAAGGAAGGGAAGTCACTGCCATATTTGCAGCACTGTCATAATAGTGTCTTTGTGGCTGTTACACTATGGATATGTTGTTACATACATGCATACATACATACCTATATATACAAATATTTCAAGCACGGGCATTAGTGACCTTCTAGCCTGCCAATATACCAAAACAGTTGTTCCCATAATAAGTGTCCAGGCTGTTGTTAAAAATAACTAAACTAGTACTTGCTTTAACGTAATTTGGTAGTCTGTTCCATGCATCAGCTGCTCTCTCAGAGAACCAATTAGTACACTTCTCATTCTATAGAATCTTCTACATAGATTGTCTGATGATTCTCTAGTACTTTTTGATAACCACAAACATTCCCAGAGATAGATGTCTCTGAATGCCCAAAATACCTGAATTAGATCTCCTCTTAAATAACTATAACAGGCAATGTACAAGTTCAGATATTTTAGTCTTTCATAATAACTTAAATTTTCACATCTATGGATGCCCTTGATATATTTCTGCTGTACTCTTTCCACTTTACTCATGCTTATTTTCTTATAAGGTTTCCATGTTGTTATTCCATACTTAAGTTTGGGGTCTAATGTAATTAATAAACAATGACTTCATTTTTTCTGATTTCTTAAACTTTATAAATCTTTTTATACATCCTATAGTTCTATAGCTATCATTAACCAATTGGTTGATGTTGTTAGAAAAGCTCAAAGCTGGATCTACCTATATACCCAGGTCCTTAAATGAATCTGCTACAATCATTGTGTGCTGTATTAAATATTTACACTTCCATAAACTGAAGTGTGAATATTTAATACAGCACATAGTGTGAATCTGCTACAATCACTGTGTGCTGTATTAAATATTCACACTTCAGTTTATGGCTCCCAAATCTAAAATACTTAGTTTCTGATGTATTTATCAACATATTATTCTCATATACCCAAATGGTCAATTTAGATGGTGGCACCTTATACAGCTGCTGCCTCTTCAACTCCCATTGTTCTTTTCATTGCTCATGTTGTGCTTGTGTAGAAGTGTAGGAGTATGTGTTGGTATGTGTCCATTTTTCTTTTGGTGTCTGGCTGTGGCTGGGTGTGTAGCGAAAATGTAGCAGTAATGTCAGATGGACCATTCAGACCATTGAACTTGCCTGGAGTAGCTTGGAACAGCTGAGATGGTTGGTCCAGTTGTGGCTGTTCAGGCCTACCTGTGGGTGGTGCACCAAGAGGAGCGTATGGTGGAGACCAAGTGTCAGATAGTGTTGGTTGGTGTACGATGGTATTGTGCTGGATCTGGATGCAGTTTTGTTGGAGGGAACTGAACTGATGCTGGTGCGGAGATGAGGTTGGGATGGTGTAGATTGTGAAGAGTGCTTGTGGAGGTGTCTGGATGGACAGTAGCAATGAGGATGGTTGGTGGGACCCAATTGTCTGATTGTCTGCTGTATATTTGCTGATCCGAACTTTTGATTTTTGTTTTTGTTGGTTTGGTGGAAACTGGTGTTGACTGAGCTTTGCCGGTATGGAGATAGAGCTTCAGTTGGCTTGGACTCTGTTGTGTGGTGTGCATCTTGTTTTATGTGTTTATGTTTTTACAAATAGTTCTATGTTAGGTTTATCCATGAGCTTGAAGAAATAAAATTTTGTGCATTTATTGTGATTTAGTCAAGTTCTTTTGCAGACATGCTCTATCTGTAACACAAGAAATCAGTTTACCCAAGTTTAGGTCATCTGCATACAGACTGTAGAAGACCTCAGATGAAAAAGATAGGTCTAAAAGATACAATCTAAACAAGTGAGGGCCTAGAACAGACCCTTGTGGGACACCCTGACTGTAACCAAGAATTTCACTTATCCAATTGCTGTATGACACTTGCCATGTTCTATTTGTAAGCCATACAGCTATCCATCTTATCAAGAGTAAACCAATATCTAGTTGTTGTATTTTATTGATCAGTGTTTTGTGCATGACCCTGTCAAATGTGGAAGTTAACTCTATATAAATTACATCACACCACAAATTTTCATTTATAACTGTTATTATATTGTTAAAGAACATCATGTTACAGGTGGTAATAGATCTATTTTCAACATTTGCATGCTGATATATGGTTTCAAGTCACAATTTTTCCAGTTCCGACATTAACTTATCCAGTATTACCTTCACCATTATTTATCCACAACGTGAAAGTAGACTTAAGGATCTGTATGACTCTAGGTTTGTTCCACTCCTCTTTCAATTAAAGACAGGTTTAATAAGTGCATGTCTCCAATCATGATGAATCTCCCAATATTTATACGGCCTAAAAAATAATAGATATAATGGTACTATAAGTTCATGCTGAAGTTTTCTCAGGTCATTACTACTCATTCCCTCTCTTCCCAGTGCTTTGCTTGGATCCAGTTTGCATAGTTCTTTTTCACTATAATCTATTTTGATTATTATACAGGTGCCACTGTAGCTACAGCAGAGCTGATCAATGTGTTGCATGGGCTATGTGACAACATTAGGGAAGATTTCACATCTTTAGGTAACATTTTAGAAAAGTGCCAGGAGTAGCTGTATCCTCCAAGGGCTTGTGTTCTGCTGCACACTGGAGATGGATGCTATTCATATGATCATCCCTCTTCCATCTCATGTAGAAAAATCCAGTATGGAATGGATAGGGCATGTTTAAGTTTCCATATTGATACATTCTTCATGTCTACTGCTTGTTTTGGGATACTGTGACCTGAAGTGGAGAAACTTGCATATGGGGTGCAAGTGCTAGACATCTCCATGACACAGCCTGCCATTCCATCTCAAAAAGCACACCATTACCAGCCATGGATCACACTTCTGACATTCCTTGGAAGGGATACCCCTGGGGATGGCGACATCCACAGTTGGAACATACACCAAATTGAGGGCACTCTCGACCAGTGACACAGAAAAATGCACAGTGAGGCAGCATCTATGGGGCTGTGCCTACTCTCACACAATCTGTTGACCCCATCACATCTGAATATATACATATATATATATATATATATATATATATATATATATATATATATATATATATATATATATATATACTACTGCCACTGGAGATACCACACCTTCTGTGCACAGCCTTCCAAGCTCCTCTTACTCACCAGTTCATGACACTCATGCATGCTAACATTATTAGTCCTCTCCAGTGCCCATTGCTAAGCTTTCTCACTATTGCTCTCTCCACCTGTGCATATGATGACAACTGTGGCCTACACCCAGAGCTCACATACCAGGGTTGTTTGTGTCTAATGCGCAATTTGTCTAGACAATGTACTATATAGCAAAGATTGGCTGCTGTATTACATGCATCATTGTTGCTATTTGTTATATCTAATCCTTTCCATAAATGTGAACAGATGCTTCCTGTTTGCCACTGCCTCAGTGTACAGTATCCACTTCCACCTAGCATGGTCATTTCCTGTAGCCAAGTCCTCCACAGTCTCCTTACTATGCTTGTCTTCCACTGTTGGCTCTGGCAAATTCTCTCCTCTCATGCTAATAATCTGCTGTAGCTCTGTGTACTACCATGTTGAGCAACACTGCACACATGGCAAATGTCTTGCTAGAGGTTTCCTGGGCATACTACACCATGCTCTGAGAGGTAGGTAAGCAACAAGAGTAGACCTTCAACACTACAAACACTCTTGGTCTGCAACAGTATGAAAATATTTTAATTCCCTGCAATTGTCTGTGCGTTTTGTATGTCATTAGTCATGGCTCCATGGCATATTTGGCATTATCAGTAAGATATCTTTGACAGAAATCTCCCCACACAAATTGTTGATATAAGTCACATGTGTTCCAGATATGGGAATCATGACCACTGGCGTACTGGTATACTGACACATGGCATTATACTTTCTGCATTGCAGATCACCAACTGGTAGTTGATGGAGCAGAATCCCTTATGGTTGATATACTGTTGTACCTGTGTCCCTGATGGTGCCTTGATGGGAATATAGATGGCACCAAGTACCTCAGAAAAATGGACTTTGTCACAGAATGCTCACATCATATTGTTTCTTTCCTCTACAGTACTTGAAAATGGGTCTATAACACTTCGTCAAATTACAAATCAGCGAAAACCTATTTGTCATACACCTATTCATCGAAGCTACTAAATATCGAGCTGAGTTTTCAGCAAATTTTTTTCTAGGGCAAACTAATGGTAGTCTACTCTAGCAACCGTGAACAAAACCATAAAATGTAACATCTCTCCAAGTGTGTGTGTGTGTGTGTGGGGGGGATGGGGGCTACCCACCACTAATTAAATATACCAACTCCGAAATCACATTACAGTGGAGAAAAAGGCAAAATCCAGATGGTGGTCAACCACTGGTTTGCCCTAGGAAAAATTTAACTGAAAACTTAGTTTGAGGATTAGTAGATTCAGTGAATAGTTGTTCAACAAATAGGCGTTCGCTGATTTGTGATTCGATGAAGTGATAAACACATCGTGCATCCACTTGGTTGATGGAAGGTCCATATAGCAAGGGCTGCCAGTGCTAAACATACCTTGGAGTCCACATGAATGGGCATTTGATCCATCCCACAAGCCTGCATGTGAGGGCAGCAAATGTGCACCAACTCTTGTATGGTGTTTCTGTCTCCCAGGTAGTGGTCAGCTGCTTACATGCCATGGAGGGAATGGAATGCTAAGTGTGGAAGGTGATGGCATGCACCTTTGCAGCTACTGCCTGATGGATAGACTCAAACATGCAATTTCTACTACACCTGCAGCTGCCTCTAACATACTAGTGCAGTGTCTGTCTTTGTTCACCAGGATTTTATAGCATCCAGCTATACTTGTGGCTACTGGTCATCAAGCAATTTTAATACATTTTAGAAACACTCTGTCATGTTGTTTGCTATCATTTGCATTCATCATTGGCCTCATTATCATAATATTGCTCATTTTCATCTGATAACACAGTGATATGCATACCATATCAGCAGCGCTATTTTGCAGCCTTGCTTTACCATACTATCTATATCTCTGAATCACTCCTGGCCTCCGTAATGACTTTCTCAGTATTGCTAATGTTCATTTGTTACCTTAGCATTCAGAAGGGGTTTTACTTATGCTCTGTTTTTACAATAAGTTTTAAGATTATGATGTCCCATAAATGGTTTAAAACCTGTTTACTTAGGTTTCACTGCACTTGCCCTGGAGTATCTCTCAGCTATGAGAAAATCCATTATTGAAAGACCTTGAGCTAGATTCAGAAAGGGCTACCACCATCTGTGAGCTCTAACAAGTGTTGTGACCACTAGCAGCAGCCTTTCAGATTCAGCAATTGGCTTTCTCCAGTAATCATACATAGTTTGTAGGATCACCAAGCTGGGCCATCTGCTTGGTCAAGCTATATGCTAATGAGACATTCCAGAGGAGTAGCCTATTTTAAGTAGCCATGTGCTTTCCCTCTGGAAGTGCCTGTGATAAGGCATTTATGCAGCCAAGTGATTCAGAAAATCACTCAACTACATAAGTTAGTTCGGCCAAGTTAATTAACTCAGCCAAATTACACCAATTTCAAGAAGAAATCTCTGTGATGAAACTCAAATATAAATAGGCTGCAGGATTCAATAAACTGCATGTAGGTTCTGCACAGACGTTACAGAGAGTGTGTCCACATATGTGATACTGGAAATCGCACTGCATCATGCAGCCTCAAGTCATGAACATTAATGATGTGTGGCATGTATAGGCAAGGTTTCACTGCTCACCCTGGTGTTCCTAGCCACAAAAGCTGTATACTGAATGTGGATCTTTCCACTGAAACACTAAACTAATGAGAGGACAAAGGGCAAGCATGCATTTTTTGAAAGATATGAAGTACTGTACGGAACAGAAATGTATATGTCATTATATATTTTCAGTGGTTTCACAATAAACTACCCATTTTACAAGGAACAGGCCAAATATATGAATATCTGGACATTCTGCAAAACTGTGGACAGTCTGCATTTTGTGTTTTAATTAATTTTTATTATCCTTTTTAAAACTTTTTTTATTGCCAGTGTTTGAGTGATGCAGTACTTGGCATATACATGTTTAATCAGCTGATTTGAGTGAAGTGCAGTAGTGCACAAACTGGTGGAATGGACCCCTCCAGGTTGTAGACAGGACCCAGATAGCCACGCATATGAACCAGATGCATTCAATTAATAATATTTTGCATCATGCAACCATGGTAAATTGCATTCTGCTATGATTAACACTGAAAACCTTAGAATAACTACTAAGATAGCAGATATCATCGCACTAATCCTGTGGCAGCAGGTGTTAAGTGTAGGGGTGAAGTGCAGATGGTAGGGGGTTCTAGGATATGATGTGCAAGTTTTGTTTTACTGTTGTGAGATTGCAATAAATAGTATTAATTGAATGCATCCAGTGCACGTGTGTGGCTGTGTGGGTCCTGTCTGTTATCTGGGTGGCCCATCTGTCCGGTTTGTGCATTGCCACTCTACGCACAAATGAAATGTGCATAGCCACATCTCACAAACAGTGCCCCCCCCCAAAAAAAAATAATAAGTGTAAAAAAATTAGAATTAGTTGAAATGTGGAACATCAGTCTATGACATTCATAGTTGAAACTGTTAATACAGATGAGTTATGACTATGTAGTTCTGGATCCCAACTCTCACTGCAATGCACTGTCACAAAACAGGAGGGGGACTTATCCATCTTTGCCACACAAACACCTTTGCAGCAAATACATGACATAATTCCTCACACAACCAAGTGCAACTGAATGTACATTGATATCAAGGCATAATATATTTGTAAATGTATTCTATGTGATCTATTTAGATGTAGTGCACTTACTGACCACACAACCTGCTATGATTATTCCTTGCAAATATAGAGCTGTGTCCTAACTTTCTTGTTTCTTGGTCATTCATCAGTTATCTAACCAGTACTCAGTGACATGCAATGGGTAAGCCAGTCTATATCATTTATCTCAAAATGTGTGAGGATATTCACTGGAGCAACATGATATGCAGTTGCCATCAAATTACTGGATGGTTGGATGCTACAGACAAGCATAGACTGCTGTTTTGGGGTTGGGGAGGAAAGTGGGTTCTTGTCATGGAACATGCAAGGGTATAATGTTCTTTCAAGGGGAGGAAGGCTGAGCTACTGTTATAACACAGACAAAGCTATGTTGCTCTTGTTACTCTCCTTGTTTTGCATCCTGTCAGTTTGATCTTGTGAGGGTTGTGAAGCTGGAAACTGCTATGTGTCTTATTACTTTCAAACTTTTCTGTTATGATTTCCCATTTCAAACATATATGTTGCTAAACAGAGGGCATGTGACCATAATTACTTTGGGGAGGTATCAATGTGTGAATCTTTGAGGCCTGAGGCCTACTACTGTTTGTTAATGGACACATACAAGTCAAATACATCTCTGCTGTCACATGTGACATTAATTTCTGTAAAAATCTTTTACCTTGTAGTTGCTTACTGTACCAAGTGATGAAATACAAGGAAATGTCATAATATTATTATGCAATATAATACATGTTCAGGACTTACCTTGTAAATGCAGCAGTTGACACAGTGTTAGTTCAGGGCTGACTGTGATGCAAGCAGTACACAGCCAATACATGGAGAGTAAAGGCTGTGGCTGTGAGTTGAGGCCGGCAGAGGTGACAGGCTTCCTATATTGTTTTCCTGTCCACCCTGTAGCACTCTACACTCTCCATGTCATGTACATTGTGAAAAGTTAAATGTGGCCTACAAACTGTTCTCTGTCTTGGCCTAGGCCTATTGGCAGCAGCAGCATTACCTGCATCCTGTAGCAGATACAAATGGAGTTAAGCAGCAGCAGCTCCTAACATTCTGTCTGTGTAGACTTTCTTTGTCTGTACTCTACTACTTTTGAAATCCACAGGAAAAGTGAGCATGGAGTCTAAATAGTTGCTTTATAGCTTCTTGAATAGCTCCACCAGACTGTTTGATTAGCATGCAATTCAGCTGCTTATGCTGTAATTAGCATCTCTGAAACATAGTCTAGACAGATGCAGTCTATTAATAATCTACTCCATTATAAAAAGGCAAATGTGTAGCTAGCCAAACTGATTGTGAGGGTACTTGCTACATGTTCAGCAAAGCAAAATATTTCCCAAGCTATCTTTACAGAGGAGTATTGAACTCCAGCAAGTATGCTGTCATTTTTTTACCTGCATAATGCATATGCTTTTATACATTAATGAATAATGTGAAGCAAAATATTTTACACTGTTACCTGTAAGCATTAGTTAGAAGTGTACTGATGGCATGGCATATTTGTCAAGCCATTTCAGAAGTACAAATGATTGACAATACATGAACATAGTAAGCTGTGTGATACATATATAGAAATACTTCAGGGACAGGTCCTTTGAATGCATGTTTAGTATTTCCAATGTGTTTTATTAGCAAACTGGTTCATGTACCTGTTCTTTAGTGGATGGGAAAAGCCAAGAGAAGTTACTGTTATGTCACAAACTAGAATGGGGTGTTCTTTTGGGGGGAGCACAGTTGAGTTACTGCCATGGCACATACAAGGATATGTTGCCCTTGCTACTCTCCTTGTTTTGAATCCTGCCTGTTGTTAGTATTTCACATATCTCATATGTATTATGTTTTTCCAGTGGGTACTACTGACTGCCTACCTTAACTGTTTTATCTGGTAAGAGTTACTTTGTAGTTATGTAATAGTTATGTGTATTATCATTCTGTTGTGTTTTAGAACTGAATATTGTCATTGAGGTGCAGATCCCCCTTCAGTGAGGCAGAAAACACAATAATAGTGGACTCGCTATGTCAACATGGTACTTTTCTTCTTGGAAAGGGTCATCCTAATATTCCAGAGATATGGCAGCAAATTGTTGATAGCATAAATGCCATGGGTGGCCATGGATGTACTTATGAACAGGTGTGCCACAAGGCCACTGACATGTTCAAATCTCCACGGAAGCATGCAGTTGTTGTTGCCTGAGACCAGAGGTTAACTGGAGATGGGCATGCTGCAGAACCACCTTTCACCCCCAATGAGGAATTCCTGGCAAATCTTTTGAGACAGGACAATTCAAGGCAGAATGCCCCACAATATGTCCTTGATGTGGGTGCAACTCCTTCTCAGTCCCAGGAAGAGCTTCCAGGTAGGCTTAGTTATATGACCAGTTCAATACTGTTGTATAGTAAAACAAGCAAAATAAAAGTTACTTCTGTGTCACTTGCCTTTTGTTTGGGGGAGATTGAATATTAGTAGAGTGATAAGCTCAGTTTGGAGTGGTCAGCCACATTCTTGTCAAAGTAACATGTCATGCTGATTGAGAGGATTACATGTAGTACCTCCTGTTTACTCTTAAATGTGATGATGTTGGCTTTACCTCTTGCTTAACTTATTTCAGGACCATTAGGAATACAGCAGCATTGGACTCCTGCAGGTGGTAACCCAAATCAAGTTATTTTAGTACTGCAGATCAATTTCTAGTAATCTAATATGTTATTTTAGGCCGGTTGTGTGTATTGCTGTACTGTCTGTAATAGTGGTAGACTGTTAGTTGTTTAGTAATATATTGCACAATAGTAGTGCAGGTATTAATGTGTGGTTGAATCTGACACAGAAATTGACTTCCAGCCACCCTCTGTTTTTCCCTGGGCACAGCTAGTAGGCCTATGCCTACCCAGTCCACTGATCCCACAGATATAGGACAGGTGGAGGGTGAAGACATTGAGCAGCTAAGTGTGTCTACTGTGGCTTCATTGCCTGCTGAGTCTGTACATAGCCAAAGTGTTGGTGAAGTGCCATACAGGAGGGTTGATAGGGATACTAGGATGGGGCCTGCTGTCCCTCCTCCACCTGCTGCAGTTGTCTCTTCCCATGTCACTCAACATATGTTTAGGGCCATCATGGAGGCACAGGCATGTTCAGAAAGGTGCTCCAGATAAATGCTCAGGGTTGCGGATGTGGTACAATCTGACATGCGTGATTGCCTCCACTGTGTCACTATTCTGTGGATCGAATGAATGACATGTTAGAATGAGGGGTGTCTGTGATGGACTGAGTGGTGCCTGTCATGGAACGAGCAGTATCTGTGATGAAACATTTGTTGGGAGGGGAATGGCATCCTTGGGGGCATAGGACAGCCGCAAAATCTGCTGAGAGCTAATGTGGCCATTCCTGATCATGCACCCATAGTGGCAGTGCTTACACTGTCCTGTCCACACCCAAATGTGGTAGGCCATGGAGTTGTGGTCCTGCATGTTCCTGTGAAGGGAACATGTACAGCAGACAACAGTCAAGCCCAGGTAGCATCACTCCATTTGACCTTGGTCATGGAGGTGCCAGTGCAAGTCCTGGCAGAGCCAGTTCCCATTGTTGGGGGCAACAGTGATGAACTGCCACCTCTACCATGCACAACTCACACCTGTCCAACATACCAAGACATAGAGCAAGCATTCAGCTTTGCTGTGTACATACAGACACTCACACACCACTTTCAGAAGGAGAACCCCTACAGACACACACACACACACACACACACACACACACACACACACACACACACACACACACACACACACACACACACACACACACACACACACACACAGCCTGCCTGCTTCACTTTCTCCCTCACACACATATTCGCTGACCTTTTGTGTCAGCCTAAGTCTCCTGCACCCTCCCAGCACCCTGTGCAAGTGATGATGACTGTTCCATATTCCTGTTTTCTCTCTTTTGGATTCAGGGATGCAAAAGCTTTGTGTCTGATGTGCAGCACGAAGAGCTGCATTAGTGTCTAGTATATCTGCAATTGTGTTGTTGAACTAATAATTCCATCTGTCAGTTATATTTGCCTTGCCAAATGATACAGTGGATGGCATCATCATCGTCATAGTACTTTCTAGTGTATTCTCCTGTAAGACTTGTGAAGTCAAGAACTGCAATGTTTGTTATTACTTTATAACCTTTCTTTTTAATGTTTTCCAGTACATACGTATGGTGCATATCATAAGAATGGCCATCACATACATATCTCAGGATTGTATGACAGCACTGTAGTCAAACTCATCAGAACAGTAATACAGTATAATGCTCTCTTTTGCAGGAACCTCACCAGACACATGCAGCAGCTCAATATACCACAGGGATGTCTCGTCAAGATAATACAGGGCCTAATAACTGTGACATGATGTATGCAGGTAGATTAAAAGACATGTCACTGTCATCTGTTTGGTATTGTATTACATTGTAGGTATTATTCTAAGCATATTACTTTTGGCTTAAGCACTTGGGCTTCAGGCCAGTTGTCTTACATTACAAAGGTTTATAGTCTATACTCTGATGGGAGGAGAGGTTAGCCTCTGCCCTTGTAAGCTGGGAAGTGATGGTTGAATGCTTATTGTGGCTGTTACTCAAAGACTCTTTGTTATGGTTTAAGTACTTGGTCTCCAAACCAGATACTTTACATTATGAAGGTGTGTGATGTAGACTCGTGTATCAGGAGAGGATATCCTACACTCTTCTAAGCTGGGAATTGCTGGTTGAAGGCTTATTGTGTATGTTATTCTAAAAGTATCTTAGTTTTGGTTTAAGCACCTGTGCTCCAGACCACTTATTTTCACACTAGGAAGGCTTTTTGTCTAGACTCCTTTCGGTGTATTCTACTGGATTACTGCTTGATTTAAAATGTTTGTTCTTCTGTTGTGATTGTGATTTTCTGCACTTTGATTTTCTAAGACTTCTACATTTTATAACATAGGCATGATTCGGACTTGCTGAATCTAAACTGTTTGGTATCATTGGAACAGTAAAACTAGCTTCTTAGATTAGAAGGCCCTCTGCACCCTTGTGGTGGAACTGTGCAGGCAAGAACCCATCTGACTTGGGGATTGCTGGAATAAGGCTCACTGGTGGCCTTTCCCTTGTTTTACTTGTTTAAAATAGTTTAACTTCACTTATATTCCAGCTTTATGTTTTGGGGTGTTTGCACTCAATTTACTGTAGCTGCCCTGAGAGCAGCTCAGGTGTGCATTTTGAAACAAACACATTTTTGTAACCCTAGCCCTCCATAGAATAGGCACATTTTGTTAGTCTTACATCAAAACCTGATCCATCTAGCTCACTCCCCACTAGTTACTGCAGTATATACCTTCCATCCTGGATGGACAGTTTTCCACCATGTCTCCAGGCAGCCTGATGTACATGGGCATCCTGAGGGAACAGAGCAATTGCCTCATGTATACTTACAACTAGTTACTACTAAAACAAACTAATACAACATGTGAGAGCTGCAAGTATGCTATGAATTTGGAATCCATTCTCTCACATAACAAACCAGATATCAAATATGTTGTCAGTACACACAATTCACCTATTTCCCATAAGCTCACAACACATAAAGCAACAAACACAGGGGTACTCACTAGAAACCTAACTAAAGATCAGAGACCTCCCAAGCTCAAACCTGCTACACACAGTACAGACCCAACAGAATCCACAACACATAAAAATACACACATCAGTGTCTCAGTCAATAAGCTCCTCAGGAAAAACACCTCACTACATGTGTTGCTAATAAGCAACTCCATAGTGAGACACACAGATGTCCCCTTCATCAGGCTAGACAAGGAGAAGGTCACAATAAGCTGCCTGTCAAATGTCAGGGTTTGTCAGATAATGCACGCACTCAAGTCTCTTAACAAGTACCATTATGACTTTGTTATAGTCCATGCTGCAGTGAATGACTGGATATGTACATTACTGTACTATATGAAAATGCCTGTCTCTCCCATAGTGATCTTTTTAGGCAATGTCAGAACAACTAAAGTCCCAACATAAAATAATTTGCCACAGACAAACTGAAGGTTATGCTGCTTAATGCAAGGAGTGTAAATTAGAAACTATACTCACTGGAAGAACTCCTTATCCTGGAAGATGCCCATGTCTGTGCAATAACACAGACATGGTTCAAAGCTGCAGAGAACACCCTGGCCATGCAGTGATACAATGCCTTCCACATGTTCACACAGCAAAACAAGCATGAAAGAACCAAACAGGGAGGTATATACATCTTCATTAAAGAGAAATGCACCACAAGACTGGTCAAAGAGTATGACTCTGTAGCTCTACTCCAAGTCCAACTAACTGTATATAAAACCCCCTTTCATATCATTGATAGTTACAGGTCCCCTACCATGAACCACAAAGACCACTTTGCCTACTCGGATCCAATTGAGTCACTCACTAGACAGCCAAACACTTTGGTCATGTGTGATTTCAACTATCCTTCCATTGATTTAGAGTCATATATGTGCACAAATGCACTCACCCTAAGGTTTCTGGACTTTGTTAATACACATGCTGTGTAACAGATATTCTGCACTCCCACAAGGGGCTTGAATGTCCTAGACTTAGTTCTGACCGACATAGCTGTTCTCTGCACTAAACCCTGTTTGTTGGCCCCCATAGTCAGGTCAGATCACAATTCAGTCTCATTCACATTCACAATCATACTCAACACTCCCTCAAGAGCAGAAAGGATGAAACATTTCTCCAAAGCAAACTATAGGCTCCTAACTGATACCATAAAGAGTTGAAAAACACCTGTGACCACTGTCAACAATGACTGCGATACAGAGATGTACACAAATGGCCTGTATAAACAGCTATACAAATGTATAGAGTTGGCTGAATGTGAACAGATCAAAAAAAGTTCTTCACAAAAAACAAGCCACCCTGGTGGGCATCAAGCATACATAGGTTATACAAATGGAAGAAAGTAATGTTTAAGAATAAGAGGGAACTGACTGAGCAGGAGTAGGACACCCTCCACAGCTTGAACAAGGAAATTAGCTATCTTGAAAAGTCCTCTAAAGCCATGTACAAACCTAAAGTAGCATCCCTAGCAAAGATAATCAGGAGGCAGACATCTAAAAGTGAAGGCCCAGCTTTGTGTCAAATTAATAGTAGACTATGCCACTTATACTGACCCTGAGAACATCGCCAACATGCTAACAGACAGTTTGGGGCAAACTTCACCCCTCTGCCCCCATTAGACATACCCCAAAGCACACCTTTTCACCAGTCCTCTATCTAGTAACTTGCTATGAACCAAAGGTGATGTCTGCCTGGGCTCCAGACCAGTGTCTGATCCTGGCCTGGTCAGATGGTTATATATGCAATAATCTTATATAGCTGATTACATCAGCATTGTCTGTTGAGCATATGGTAATAGTGGCCTGCATGCTAGTGTAAAGGGATCCCTGTAATGGCAAGTAACATCTGTCACACAGACACACATACACACGCACACACATACACACACACACACACACACACACACACACACACACACACACACACACACACACACACACACACACACACACACACACACACACACACACACACACACACACATACACACACACACACACACAGTTGATTGCAGCCAGAACAGAAACCCTACCTGTGTAAGGTACACACAGTACAGAATGCAGTACTATAAGCAAGAGCCACGCCATATGTCTGACTTTTATCTCTCTGCAGGCCAACTTATAGTGGATGATATCAGCAGGCCATGTGGGAGACAAGAGGTTGGGAGGGCTGCATGAAATGGATGTGTAGGCTTCTGCAAGTACGAAAAGAATAGCAAGCCATGAGAGAAGTAACCATAGGATAGCACACCTACTCTGCTGAGTAGACACACACACACACACACACACACACACACACACACACACACACACACACACACACACACACACACACACACACACACGCACACATGCACACACACACTTGACTGCAGTGAGAATAGAACCCCTACCTAAGTATACATGCTTTAGAACTCAGTACTTTACACAAGCACCATGGGAAAAGTCTGACTTTTACATGGCTGAAGGTGAACTTATGCTAAGTGGCATCAGCAGACCATGTGGGGACAACAGGTTGTGAGTCCTAGTACAACTAAATCACTGAAAATGAAGGAGATACGAGTATAAAAACTTTTAACTTTTAAGCGTATCAGTTTACTAATTCACTTTTCATTCAGAGACTGTAACAGAAAGAAAAGAACGTAAAATGATCAAACAACCATATATAATGATTTAAAAAAAACATATCCAGTCAGATTTCACAATCAATTAAATAAACAATTAAGTAAAATACAGGTGGTGATGTTTACTGTTGATATCACTTCTTTGTTTACTAGTATCTTTTGGAGGGATGGATTAGAGTATGTTAGGAATTTCCTGACTAAGATGACTGTATTTAGCAATGATAATGTTCATGTTTTTTGTTCCTTGTTAGAGGAGCTATTGGAACATAATTATTGTTTTATTTAACAATAAATATTATCAACAAGTCAAAGGTGTAGCTATGGAGTCTGCTGCTAATAAACTGGTACACTTAAAAGTTAAAAGTTTTTATACTTATACCTCCTTCATTTTCAATGGTTTTGTTTTACTAGTTTTTTTTTAACCATTTGCCAGTTTTTTTTTTTTGTGTTTTAGGTTGTGAATCCTGCATAGGCACATAGATTCATATGTTCATATGAAGCCATTAGCCTAACTGTACAGTGTGCGCAAGGTGTGTGGAAGCCTAGCTGTGTAAAAACACAAGTCCTTGAGTACTGAGCATAGTTGGATGTTTGAGTTTAGCAGAGAAAGGTTGTCATCACCACCGACTGGACATCTATGAGGGAGCACACAACATTCTATATTACACTTTGTAGTGCGGTTGATATATGTGTGTAAAAAAATACTGAACCCCCAGGGTTGTACTGCTTGGCAGGTGGACAACACATGTATGCATTGCGAATATATGACGTACACTGAGAATGTGCCTTGAAAAACTGATTATATGTACAGAAGATTAGCTGAGTTTGGACTGTCACATTCAGAGAGAGAAGTGACAACAACGCAATCATGTTGTATAGCCAATTGGACCAAATCATGTGTGTCAAGAAGACATATGCAACATGGAGAGCTCTGTATGGGACAATTTTTTTGATAGGTGCCCTATGTTTTGTGAAGAGAGAGAGGAATGTTAGGGAAGGGACACAGGTATGTCTGAGGCAGGTAAGTTGTCAAGATGAGGAAGCAATTTCTGACAGACAGGACATACAAGACAAGAGATAGGGACTGTGAAGAACACAAGAGGTGGGTGAACACCATGGTTGGGGTAAGGGTGTGGACCTCGCAAACCCATGGCTGTCAAGCTGGATGACAGTGAGAATCGAGTCTTTATCCATTGGACTGTCATCACTGTCACCACACTGTGCCAGTGGTTGCAGTGTCTGACATCTGCACCTCCTTGTGTTATTTAGTACAATGATGGAGAGCAGTGTCTTCATCTGGCATATGCATTTGCCCACAGTGAGGCACACAATCCTATGCACAATCCCCATCCCCAGCATTTCTTCTTGGGTGATAAAATCACCCCCTCTGCCACAGGCATGTCCTCCAGGGCAGAAGTAGCTGAGGGGAAAGGTACTGCAGGGGCACAGGGGGTGCTACCAGGTTGCAGCTCAGATATTCTGGGCCTTGGTGCCATAGCCAGTGGAGTTGGGACAGGTGGATCCCATGGGCCAGACCTAACCCACTGTGCAGTGGGTGAAAGAAGAGAAAATAAGGGTTGGAGTTAGAGATTGCCACAAGTTGTCTTATTTGCTTGTTTATGTTGAGGAGGGTTGTCTTCCTGTTCTGGGTTCTCACTTTTCTATTTGTAAACATCAGCTTCTTTTGCTTACTGTATAATCTTGTAATTACAAATGTGCGTCTGTCCAGGACAAGTTAACAGTGTCCCACACGCTGGTGTAAAAGTCTCACTGTAATGTCCAGCAGTAGCTCACACATACAAGCCAACCAACCATTTGACTGCAATGAGAATAGAACTCCTATCTCTCTAAATGCACAGACTACAGAACACAGTACTTAATGCAAGTGCCAGAGCTCAAGACTTACTTGGAGTGTGCCAGACAATACTTTATAGATGATGACATCAGCAGTGTCTGTTGGGGACAAGATAATAGTGTCCCACTGGCTGTTGTAAAGTCCAATAACAGCTCACACACACAACCAACCCCCATCTGACTGCAGTGAAAATAGAACACAGACTACACAACAAAGTACATATGTGCCACAACACAAGTCTGATTTTGTCAGGATTGCAGGTGAAATTATAGTAGATGACATTGACAGGCTATGTGAGAGACAAAGAGGTTGAAAGGCCTGCATAGGTGTATTGCTTTATAGTGTCATCTGAGGCTAGTAGCCTAATAGCAGTAGGCTATTTGGAAGTCTAGCTGTGTAACAACATAAGAACCCTTACTGAGCATACTTGGCTGTTTAAGTTTTTCATAGCAAGGCTATGAGCATCACCAAGTGGCCCTGTCCATGAGTGAGCACACAACATTATGTATAACACTTTGTATTGTGACTGATATATGTGTGGAAAAAGTAATGAGACCCCAGGGTTGTAGTGCTTGTTTGGGGTGGTTTAGGAGGAAACAAATGGATGTATTTTAAATAAATGACATATAGTTATATTATGCCCTTAGTTTGCAATGTTTCCACATGTGGTTTTATGTCATACAAAGGAAATGGACAATAAACAGCATTGATAAAATAGTATATGTACAGTTCCATAGCGCAACAAGCATTGCATTTGCACACTGGTTAACAAAGTGTACACGCACGCAAGATATGCCTGTTTGCATGCAGGGAAGCAATGCACAAACACTAGGTGCATTGCTAATGCTTGCTACTATACCCTGTTCCCATCTGTACTCCAGGCTGGCCTTTCACCATAGCTAAGAGCATTAATTGAATGTTTCCGTTTTCTATTTTTGGGTGTCTGCTTTCTTGGAAATCTGTTTTAACCCTGTTTCTGCAATGTTCTGCATCACACAAACTAGATAAGCTTAGCCAAACATTTTTTCAGGACACTGCACATCATGCAAAACTGGAATTAAAAAAAGGAAACTAGGAAAGGACACTAAAACTAAGGAACACATATACAAAATCTGTAAAAGCACAGTAAAATGAATAGTGCCCATCACAATTTTTTCCGTATATCAGGATTTGAACCCTCACACCAATACAGTTTCAGAAAACAAGAGGGACACCTAAGTCATCTTGGCCAAACAAGCAGCTTTGCATCAACCCAATGAAAAGTGATTCTTCAACAATTAACTGCATCAGAATGCTCTTTGCATGAATTGAATAAATTTATGTTTGTGTTTTAAAGGCATTGAACATCAGTTGATTAATATTAAAAACAGGAAGTTGAAAAAGATTGAAAGGAGAGATAAATATGACCGTAATATTGTAAAAAGAAAATACTGGTGATGCAAAAGTAAAATCACCAACGGCTTTAATGAGACAGAAAACAGGTACACGTAAACTGACTTAGTGCTTTCACCCGACTAGGGCATCTTCAGAGTCAGTTAATAAAATATTAACAAGCCTTTATGAATGAAATTCAAATAACATTGTAGCCAATGAGCATTCAAATATAATAAAATAAAATTGTTGTCAATTGTCTTGAGAGTTAACTCTTGCTGGTACAACAAAATTTCACTTGTCAAAAAGTTTGCCACATACAACACATGAGGGAATGCAATTACAAGGACAATCATGTGCAAGGAGTGCAATATGTGCACATGGGTCAGAGGGGTTATTCGAACAACAGGAGAGGGAAACCAAGGGGGGGGGTTTCGAGGACGGAGATGATTTTTGATGTTAATAGGCATTTATGTATACTGAATTTATTGTCTGTACATTTGAATTCTGAAGGGGACTTTAAAGTGTTCAATTATTCCACGGTACCTTTTGATGTGTTGGATTGTAATTTACTAGCAAGAGGATTGACTTTTGTTCCAGAAAAAGGTTATGACATGGGGGGTAACACTAATAGATTTGAAACATTATATTAGGAAATTGAATTTGAATGTCTTGTTTCATGGTGTAGAATCTGCAAGGAACCCCCTTAATGTGCCAAGTACTTTTAATCCCCCTGTTCACCCTTCTCTTCAGTTATTTGACAAACTGTGTGAAATTGATATTCGTAATCTTAAGTGTGATAAAACAGTTACTAATTTAAATGAAGGAGAAGTTGAGAGGTTAAAAATGCTAAGAAATAATAAAAATATTAGGACTATGAAACCGGATTTGGGGGGGGGGTATTGTGTTTATGAACACTTTTGATTACAATAATAAGATGAGGGAAATATTGATGGGTACGACCTATGTTAAAGCCTCATTAAATGAGTTAAATGGTGCATATGAAAAAGTAAAAGGATATTTGCAAGATTTGTTTATAATTGATGAATTTAATTTTTTGAATTTACCCCATCCTGAAACACCCGTGATCTTTGGACTACCTAAAATTCACAAAGATCTCCTAAAGCCACCCATGAGACCAATTGTTGATGCAAGAGGGTCTATAACACATCCCTTGGCCAAATTTCTTGATGTTAAGTTGAAAAATTTTGTGATGAGTGAACTGAATCTATGTAAGGACTCATGGGGCTTTTTTAATAGGATCAATAGAATGGAATACAGTGATCGAGTTATATTTGTCACAGTTGATGTGAAAGATTTTTACACAGTTATACCTCATGGTCTAGGTATGGAATGGTTTTATGAATACCTATTTGAGAAGGGGCTTTCACAGGCCTTAATAAACACATATGAGCACTTGCAAGAATTGGTTTTAACTAATAACTATATTCTTTTAGAGAATTAAATCTTCTTACATATAGAGGGAGTGGCCGTGGGATCAGCATGTGGTGGGCTGTACACAAATATAGTAATGCTGCAGTGGGAGAAGAAATATCTATATAACTCCCCTTTTTACAACAACTGCCGAATGTACATTCAGTTTTTGGATGATATTTTTATTTTTTGGGATGGACCTGAGGGGGGTAATTGGTGATTTCTTAGAGTACATTAACCATACCTCACTTCCTTAAGTTTTCTACATTCCGTTAATAAAACTGAGATTTCATATTTAGATGTAAGACTTATGAGGGATACTATAACCAAGGTATTTACATCTAAAATATATAGAAAAGAGACATATTCAAATAGTTTCTTACATTATGAGAGTGCATATCCAAATAAGCAAAAGAGGGTGGTTATTAAGGGACAATTTATAAGAGAAACATGGATGGTTAGTTTGTTTGAGGCTTTTTTGGATGAATATGAAGTGGTAAAGGGAATGTTTCTTAAAAGGAGTTACCCATTGAAGTTAGTGAATGAAAGGTTGAGGTTATTAACAAACGTGAGAGGGGACATTTTCGTCCACTGTCGACAGGATCCCAGGTTCACCCTAGTGTGGATATGGATGCAGTTGATATGTTATTGTAAAGTAATGACTGTCCCAATGAAAGTATGATACTGGATAGCCAGCATTTTCAATGTGCATTTATTACGACTTTAACAAGAGTAGTAGACAAATTGCTAACATCTGGTTTAAAAATTGGGTGATTTTGTCAAGTGACAAAGATATAAGAAATTGTCTGGGTGGGAAACCGAATATAGTTTATCGAAAAGGAAGTAACTTGAAAATATGTTAGAAATTAATGAAAGGAGTCCACATCTGGGGATGATGAAAAAATGTGGAGCCTGTGCATATTGCCCCTATATGTTAGAAGGGAATGCTGTTAGGATTAATACAATGGAAATCAAATTACAGAAAAAAAGCTTTTTGTCATACAGAGAGAGTAGTGTATTGTGCTTTATGTACAATCTGTCCTTGTTTCTATATAGGCAAGACTGAAAGAAAATTTAAAAGTCGAAAGTATGAACATCTAAGGGATATTAGAATAAAAAAAGATACAAGTGCTTTGGCCAAACATTATATGGACAACTTTGGCCTATCCTTTAATTTTATTATATTGGATGTCCTTGACTTAGATATTTCTTATATAACTTTTAATATATTGTTGGTCCACTTGTTTTTCTTGTTTTGCCATATAATGTAATGGTGCTTTAAGTGGATCCATCTAATTAGTAGATTCTGTTTTTGATTTGTTGAGCTAGGGAAGTGTGATTTTTAAAATGTTTTAAACCATGGAAATTAGCTTTTTACTTATCTGATGCAGTCTCTGAATAAATAGAGACAAAAGCACTTAGCTACTGGGTTTTAACAATACATTTTTGTCACCTTGAGTGGAATTGTGCCTGTTCCCGATCTTTTTTGCTGGAGTTTCATTTGTTTTCAGCACAATGAAAAGTTATTCTTCACACAATTAACCGTACCAGAATGTACATTGCTGTCAAACTATCAGCTGTGATTTATACATTTAATTCTCTTTACTACATTTGGACATAAAGCAGTTAGTGACCACACAACCTGCCATAATTATGCTTACAAATATATAGCTCTGTGTTACCTTTTTGTGTTTCTTGATCATTCATCAGTTATCTAACGCATGCTGTGTGTAAGCCATTCTGTATCACTGGTCTTAACATGTGAGAGGATATTAACTGGGAATAATATGATATGCAGTTTCCAACAAATTAAGTCCAGGGAGGATGGCACAAACACGCATATACTGTTCTTTTAGGGATAGCATAGCTGAATTACTGTTATGGCAGGAATGAGGGTACACTCTTCTTTTGTTGGGGAAAAAGCTCAGTTACTGTTATGACACAAACAAGTCTGAAGTCTGAAACTGTAATGTGTATCATCACTTTCTAACTTCTGTCTTTAATGATTTACCAGCACAAAGGTATGTTGCTAAACTGAGGTCATGAACATCAGAAGTCTTCAGAGGTATGACTGTGTGAATCTTTCATAACCTGAGGCCTACTAATTACTAATGGAAAAATATTTATTTATTTATTTAATTTATTTTATTTTACATTTGTTGACCGGGATAGTCTGACTGGATATATGTCCATTTTCAGCGGAGGCCTGGGGAGAAAATCTCCACATACCAAAAAGAGACAGTACATACATCACTGAGAGATAAACTCAGGCAGACAATGTTTAGAAAAATATAGACAAAGAATACAGGCAGATATCAATATACACAATGTGCAGACTTACATCTGATTGGCAGAGACGTATCAGAAAATGTGAACATAGAATACAATCAGATTTCATAATTCACAATGCTTAGACATTCAAATGCTATGAGGCATAGATACTTGGATAAACAGCAGGAATATAAGTAAAATAAGTGTCTGGTGTTACATGTTAAGGTACTTTCTGTACAAATCCACCACTATTTACTTGCTTACTGTACCAAGTTAGAAAATACAAGAATATGATATAATATTATTAAAGAATGCACTGTAGGTTCAGGACTTTCCCTGCAAATGCAGCATCTTTAGTTCAGGACTGACTCTGTCTGATGCAAGCAGTACACAGCCAATACATGAGGAGGTAAAGGTGAGTTGCCTGGTATCAATTTTCCTATATGTATGTGAGTAGGAGAAAAGTATTAGGTCCCTAGGTGGTCAGTGAATGTGCTATGTGTTGTCTCTTAGCCAAAGCAAGGGCATACTGAGCACGCCTTCAGACAGCAGCTGGGGCTTCCTCCTCTGAATCTTATTCTGACTGTAGCTGTAATGAACTAGGCATTGGTGGGGGGATGTGTTTCCCTTCCTCTGGCTGAACCTGCTGCAGCTGTTTCTGCAAGATCAGATTGTGGAACACAGCATATACTGTGAATATTTGTGCACATGTTTGTAGATTATATTGCAAGGCTCCACTGGATATATCTAGGTACTGGAGCCATGACTTCAGAAGCCCAAACAAATGCTCTGTGATGTTTCTAGTTAGAGCGTGTGCTTCATTATGGTGATATTCCATGGGTGTGGGTGCACTTCTGATGGGTGTCATCATCCATGGTTCCAGGGCATAGCCAGCATCCCTCACTAAATGTCCATGTGGGATCTCTCCCTAGCAAACATCTGGTTACAGCTGTGATGTGTGCCAGATATGGTAGGTATTGATAACTGCCAGGGTTGCCAGCACACACATTTAAGATAATCCACTGGGCATTACACACGGCTTGGCAGTTGATGGAGTGGTACCCCTTGCAGTTAATGTAGATTCTACCCTGCTCACCAGGTGGTGTCTTAATGTGTACATGAGTGCAATCTATGGCACCCACTACTTCAGGGTAGTTCGCTACATGGTAAAACAGTTCCATATTGCTGGCCCTCTCTTCAGAAGTACTGGGAAAAAAATATGTGCTCACTGGCATGTATAAGCATAGCATCTAGAAATTGGCGGAGGATCCTTTAGGCTGATGCCTGTGACACACCTGAAAAGTTACCCCGAGCCTGAATACTCTTCCCCTTCTCAGCCTAGGCCTATTGTCAGCAGCACCAGCAGCATTATCTTCTGCCTCTAACACATGCAAATGTAGAATAGCTGCAGCAGCCTCTAGCATTGTGTCATTTAAAATGCCCTTGTCTCTACTCCAATGATATTGAAGGATAAAGGAAAAACCAGGATGTAGACTACATGGATACTGTATGCATTGCTGAATAGCTCCACTGTGTTGGATTGGTTGAGTAACATGCAATTCATGTTTTTATGCTATAATCTGCATCTATTAAACACACATATTACTTGCTCATTAGTGAGTTATGCACAGCTATGTGCACCTCCACACACCTTCGTATAAATAAGGTAAGCATTGGCAAAACTGATATTTCCTCCATTCTTGGGATATCACAAAAACATGGACCATAAAAAGTGAAGGAAAGGTTGCACACCCTGTAGTCATATCCAGGACCATCCCTAACACATACATGTGCTGCCACAGGAATAGTCACATAATAACACAGAGAAACCTGCCTTTCATTTCTCTGTTTCACATGACTGCACTAAACACCGTATCGTGGAAACAATGACAAAAGTAAAAAAACAAAAACAAAACAGAGATCACACATTTTAACAAACAAATGATGAGGAGAACATAGGAAACATGTTCACCTCTGCAGACCATCTCAAATCATTGTCCCTCTTCTCAGTATTACGCAGGCTACTAAGAGGTGACCTTTGCCTTGCATATCGAACCTCAACAGACTCTATCCTGTTAGGCCTATTACACATTCTCATGTCCAGTGATAGTGCAAATACTGACTCAGGGGATCTCAGTCTCTTTTGTAACATAAACTGGACATATTTTACTGACAGCTATGTATCACAGAGGATACTGTCACTATGGAACCATCTTCCACTCCGCACAATGTAAAGTAGTGCTCTTACTCTATTCAAAGGAAAGTTGGATGACCGGATGAAAAAAACACATACATTTACCCAAATTTAGCACTCATGTCACTTATAGAAAGAGGCAACAAATAATGTTCCAATATAGCCTTGTTCTGACCTCTCTGGGTTACTCATACACAAAATATAAGGGCTAAAAAACACCATGGGAGTATAAGGCTAGGCTTCTAATGATCTTCACAGATCAATAGCCTAGTAAAAACCTGTGAACATATGAATCTATAACTGTGTGTGGGAGAATGACTGAGGGCAGCTGCCTGTGGAACACAATGCATAAGCTGCCAGATATGGAAATTGAAGGAAAGTGTTGATAAGCATTAGCGGTAACATCACCCTATTTAGAGACATTCAAATTAGCTGATAATGAGGTTGTTCCTCATTGAAGCTAACATGTTTCTGAATTTCTGAATAATATTTTTCACAATCACAGAAACAGTCCCTTTTGGTCACAGTTCCTAGTGCCTGTGGTGGGATTCATTATGAATCGCAAGGTATTTTCAGTATAACATTTATCTCCTTGTGTGTGTCCTTCACAGTAATTTCATAAATATTTTCTCTTTGCAATACTTGCAGTTTTAGAACTCATTACTATTTTTTATTATAAATTTCATGATATTCATTTTAAAAATCTTGTTTTTCAGTATTAGCATTTTTTCACTGAAATACATTATTTACTCCTTCACATACCTGCTGTTTATCTTTCTTTATGTATGTAATGGTTTGGTTGACTACTGTAAAGCTATGCCTACTCATAATGAAGATAGTACAAAAATATCATCAAGAAACTGACAAGCATCCAGAAGCCAAGCCAGATTATCAATTTAATAGAGCTTACAGTTGGCTTTATTGTGCCTGGAGCAGTATTAGCTTATGTGTATCTTTACTTGGCTACTTGACTTACTTCTGGATGCATGGGGAGAGTCAGCATGCTGCACGTTACTCTGCTGGGACCAATGGCACTGTTCGGGTAGTACTACCCTAACCTTCCCTTTGCTGCTTGTGCACTTAGTTAGTAAGGATGGAAGTGCCATAAATAAGAGTGGGGAGGAAATAAGTGGTGGCAGGTGTAGTTTTAGTTGCATCGGTGAGAATGGTTTTGGCTCTGTAAAGCATCCCTAGTTTAGGATGTGTTTTTCTTGTGCAGTTTTGTATATGCAGGTCAAATGTAGGATTATCATCCACTATTACCCAAAATAGTTTTCTATGATGGGCAGTTTCCCATCATCTCTCTGACCAGCCTGATAGACATGGGCATCCTGAGGCAATGTGGCAACTGTCTCATGTATACTGACAACCACTTACTCCTGAAACAAATAAATACATTATGTGAAAGATGTAGTTACACTAAGAAATTGGAGGCAAGACTCTCACATAAGGACAAATTGAATGCTAAACAGGTTGTCAAGCACACACACACAGTTCTCACACTAAATAAGGACATGATTCATAAACCCACATGTGTCAGTACTCACTAGTAACTTATCAAAAGATCAGAGGCCTCTCAAATAAAAAACACTTGCACACAATGTAAAAATCTACCACGGTACATAATAACACAGACACCAGTGTCTCAACAAATAAGCCCATAAGCTGTAACACCACAAAACCTAATGTACTGGTCATAGGTGATTTCATTGTGAGTCACACGGATGACACCTCAGCAGGCTGGATAAGGAGTGGGTTACAGTTATCTGCCTGTCAGGTGCCAGGATCCATCAAGTCACTCAAGCACTCAAGTCACTCAACTAAAAATATTGGTATGACTCCATCATAGTCTATGTGGGAGTGAATGACTTGAGACACATCACACCGGACTATATGAAGAGAGACATGACTGAGCTCTCAGATTATGTGTCACAGGCAGGTATAAGCCTGGCCTTGAGCAGCATTATACATTCTCCACTGATGCCACAGCACAAACAAAAAAAGATTGACTGAGCTTCTGGTTTCAGTCTAAAGGGATCCAATATCTGTCAGACTGGGAAGACATGGTGACAGGCCAAGCTGCTTTGACAGAGATGGTCTGCACCTGTCTCCTGTAGGCTTTTGGATACTGGCAAAGGCATTAGCCATCCCTATTGTGCCTTTTTTAGGCAGTGTCAAAATAACCAACCTCATAACATAACAAAATCCTCTCTAGAATAACTCAAGGTACTGCTGCTAAATGCTATGACTCTAAAGAAGAAACTGCACTCCCTGGAACACTCCTCAGTTTGGAAGACGCTGATATCTCTGCAGTCACTGAGACATGGTTCAAAGGCATGGAAAGCACACCAGCCATGCAGGGCTAGAATGCCTTCCATACATTCAGACCACAAGCTGAGCATGAAAGAACCAAAGGAGGAAGCGTGTCCATCTTCATCAAGGATAAGTACACCTTGAAACTGGTCAAACAGTATGACTCTCTTGAGCTACTCCATGTCCAATTAACTATAGGCAAAGTCCCCTACCACATCATAGCTAGCTATAAGTCCCCTACCGTGAAACAGGAAAAGATACCGCATACCTGGACTTACTGGAGTCACTTGTCATATAGCCCAACACCTTACTCATGGAAGATTTTAATTATCCTATCACTGACTGGGAAACATACATGACCACAAACATGCTGGTTCAGAGGTTCTTGTACTTTGTCAGTGCAAATGTTCTGGAATAGCTAGTCAACATACCCACAAGAAGCTCAGATGCCCTGGACATAGTACTCATTAACATGAGAGAGCATCAACCCCCCACCCCATGTGATGTCCTCCCTGTTCAGATCAGACCATAAATCAGTCTCATTCTATGTAATTATAAGACCAGATACTGCATCAAGCTCAAAAATGCTTAAGAATTTTTCAAAGACAAATTACCTCCTACTAAGTGATGGTATAAGATATTTCAAAGCCCCTTTGAACACAGATAACATGGACTGCTATGCAGAGGTGTACACCAATGCCCTGTATAACCACTTGAGCAGTTATATAGAATCAGCTGTACCTGATTGGCTTAAAACCAGGTCTTGCCAAAAAAACAAGCCACTCTGGTGGACCCCTAGTATAAGCAGGCTATACAACAAAAGGAAGAAAGTAATGCCCAAGAAAACAAGAAACAACTGGCTCAGGAGAGGAAGAAATCCCTCTCCAGCTTAAACAAAGAGAGCTTGCCAAGTCCTCCAAAGCTAATTATGAAGGAAAAATAGCCTCCCTAGCTAAGGATAATCACAAGGCATTCTTTAACTATGTTCTAAATCTAAAGAACTCAGCTATGTGCTAAACTGTTTATGGATGGCACCACCCATAGTCAACTAGAGGTAATAGCCAAGCTGAGGCAAAATTCACCCCCTTGCCCTGGCCCCTCCAGTCATCCCCCAATGAATACCTGCCATCATTCCCCAGCCTATTATCTCAAGAGAGCAGGTCATCTCGGTGGTCTCCAAGACCAAAAACACAGCATCAATGGGACTGGACAACATCCCAGGTTGCCTTTTAAACAACTTAAAACATGACCTAACAGACCCACTCAAATCCCGGTTTAACCAGAGCTTGCAAACTGGCTATTTTCCGGCAACAGTAATCCCTCTGCACAAATAGGGACCTTCAGCCGACCCTGGGAATTATAGGCCTATAAGCTTGATTAACCTCATCTGTAATTCCATGGAAAGAATCATTATGGATGTTATTAACAAGGACACAGGAAATATCCAAACTCTAGACCCAACCCAGATCAGATTCATTAAAGGTAGATTGTGCCTGTTAAACATGGTTGATTTCTTCAAGAAAGTCACCAGGGCCCTGAACAAGGGAAATACAGTGCATACCACCTATCTTGACCTAGCCAAGGCATTTGACACAATCATCCACTCAAGTATTATAAAAAAACTCTACCAATTGGGAATTAACCTCTGCATTACCAGATGGGTAACCAACTGGCTTACCAACAGGACACATACAGTCAAAATGGGTGACTTCACCTCTCACAAAAGACCATTCACCAGTGGCATACCACAGGGTTATGTGCTAGGCTCCTTACTGTTCAGAATTTTTTTCTCAGAAGTCCAGGTATACTTGAATGGCCTGTGGCTGACCACATTTTCTGATGATTGCAAATTTGGAGAAATCACTGAGTCTCCCAGTGATGTTAATATACTGCAGACAGGGTTAACACAGACAAATGGTTGGTGCCAGAGATTAAAGCTAAATGCAAAAAATGCTTTATTATCCCCTTTGGGAAAGCTGACATCTTTGCTAATTACTATAGACAGCATACCCCCCTGAGTTTAGACCCAATGGTACATGATCTGGGTACTCGGGTTGAATGCAATCTGAACTTTGTCAACCACGCATCCATAGTAGTAAGGAAATCCTTCTATGTGGCATGTCTTATAAGTAAAGGCATTGCATTTAGATCTATGGATGTTATACATCCATTATACTTGGCCCTCATCAGACCAATAATTGAGTACAATGCTCCATTTGCATGTACCTCACCAGACACCTGCAACAGTTGGAGAGACTACAGAGGTTTCTCATTAAGAAACTACAGGGTATACAAAACAAGTCTTATACTGAAAAACTGAAAGCCCTGTCACTGTATTCCATCTTCTACAAGTTGCTAAGGGGTGACCTGTTCCTGGCTTACAGAGCAGTCTCTGACCCGGCCCTGATGGAAATGCTACACATTCATAAATCAAACTGCATGAGGGTCACTAACTCCAGGGCTTGTAACCTAGACTCTGACATGAATAGATCATGCTGGAGAGATAGAAACATCTGCCATAGACTGCCACTTCTCGGAAACAAGCTTCCAATTCACACAAAGCAGAGTCTCTCTATGAACCTCTTCAAACGCCACCTAGATTGATGGATGGGTGACCACAAATTCACTCCTGGGGAGGTGCCTATGTCCTTCCTGGACAACCATAGACCCTTACCTCTGTGAACTTCACTCACCTAACCACCAACAATTGCGGCAATCTGGGATAAATATGACAAGGCTTGTAAGGGTTCCAGGGTTATTAGCCTAGTAACCTTCTATGAATCTATGAACCCATGAGAAGTGACTTCAGTGGTTGTGTTGTCAAGAGAGAGAGGACTATACATTTTGTTTTTTCATGAGAGAGGGATTTGGAGGGAAAAAAGTAGTAGTTTGGTCTTTTTTTAGGTTGAGCATGAGTTGTGAGCTACAAAGACATGCTTCAGTAGCTGTGAAAGCTTCATGAGTAATTTTCTGGAGGTGTGCCATGTTGTCAGATATGCAAATGAGAGTTTAATCATGTGTTTTGCATTATGGTGGCCTGTTGTGTGAAAGAATGGAGGATGTTGGTGAAAATGTTAAAGAAGGGGACCAAGGATAGAGCCTTTACACCAGTGTTGATTGGGAGGTAAGGAGAGACTGGAGTGGCATTTTACTGAATGATACATATTGAACAGGTAGTTTTTCAAGCACAGAAGGGTGGGCTGAGAGAAACCTAGTAAGGACATTTGAATTAGTAGTTTGCTGTGACAAACTGTGTTGAAGGCTTTAGAAAAGTCTAGAAACTAGTTTGCCATTATCTCTAGCTTTTTGACTGTGTCTATATAGGTTAGAAGGGCAGTGCTAGTACTATGGGAAGGACAGAAGCCATGTTGTATAGGGTATAGGAGTTCTTCTTGCAGGAGAGAGTCTAGCAATTATTTTTGAATGCATTTTTCAAGTATTTTGGTGAGGGGAGATAAGAATGCTATACGTATAAAATTATTAATGACTGTTGAATTTCTTCCTTTGTTCAGAGGGATAATGTGTGACTTTTTCCAGAGTGCAGGAATGTGGGATGGCCCTATTAATAAAGACTGAGACAGGATAAGCAATGCTACTGGCTGCTATTTTTAGGCACTCACTTGGAAGGTCATCAGCTGAACAAGAGCAGGGTTTAAGTTTACTTAAGAATAGTTTTTTATAGGATGTGGGTACAGGTTTGAAGGTGAA
This sequence comes from Protopterus annectens, assembly GCF_019279795.1. Classification (NCBI taxonomy): domain Eukaryota; kingdom Metazoa; phylum Chordata; order Ceratodontiformes; family Protopteridae; genus Protopterus; species Protopterus annectens. Next base: position 284,988,587 of record NC_056730.1, on the reverse strand, counting down.
AGTGAATGTGATGGTATGTGGCTGTTGAGCAGGGTTGGGATTAGATGTTGAGGAATCCTTTGTTAGAGATGCTATATTATTGATAAAATAAGAGATGAACTGCATTGCAGTTTTGAGTGGTGAGGTACTGCAAGAGGAGTTTGGGATGAATTTTGGGCTGGGATGTAAGATTTCTTTAATACAGGTCCAAAGTTTTTTAGGGTTTTGTTTAGTATTATTCTGAAATTTTTATAGTATACTATTTTGTCTTTATTGATTTGTTTTTTTAGTATGATTGCAAAGCATTTTGAAGTTTCAAGAGATTGAGGTGTTTTCTATTTTTACTATTCTTTCCATGCTTTTTCTCTACCCTGCATTAGCATTCTACTCTTTTTGGATAGCCAAACTGCATTATTTGTTTTCATTCTTTTCCTTCTAGGAGATGCAAGGGTTTATGGGATATTTAGAAAAGCTGTACTGAATTCAATTACAGTATTGTCTAAGTGGAGGATTTTTAATTAATTCCAATTAATAGATTATAATGTAGTAATGAATATTTCTGGGTTAAACTTGGAAAGGTTCTAGGCTATTTTATAAACATGCTGTTTAACTGGATGTGTGAGATGTATGGTTGTATAGAATGGGAGATGATCACTGACAAACTGGGACATTGTACCTATGGTAGAGTATTTGCTAGGGCCTGATACCAGGATCCAGTCTAACAGAGAACTTGATGCCTGGCTATAATGTGTGAAGCTGTTAGTTGAGTGAAAAAATATAAGTTCATGCTAGATATAGGTTTGTTAGAGTTTATGTCCAACCAATTGACATTCACATCACCTAGTAATATTTTTTCTTGCGGAAATGTATCCAGTGTAGGATATCTTCCAGTATAGCTGTATTTTTGCCAGGAGGGATATAAAGGACAGTAATAAATATTTGTTTACTTATCATTTATTTATTTATTTATTTTACATATGTTTACCATGAAAGGCTGACTGGACAAAGGCCCATTTTCAGCGGAGGCCCTGGAGAAAAGCTCCAGGTTGCATACATAGTTAAAAAAACAAAGCAAAGTACAGCATAAATAAGAATAGCTAGCAGCAAAATAGTTCAAAATAACATATAATGGTTGAGTAGAAACATACAGCTCTTATGGCATGCAGTATATAGTAAAAATAATAACACTTATTGGAGTATTATCAATGGGATTAATATAGAACAGCCTCAGTAAAAGAACTGGTGCCGTATAATATTTTAAAAGGGATTGATGTAGATTTCTCACACTGTGCCTATGTCAGATGTTATAGATAGATGTATTGTTACTAATTGAGAAGGTGCAGCATCATAACAGGGCTATGAGTGTGAAATAAGAAATAAGTTGGAATTGAGCATGATGACCAGAGGTTACAAATTAAAGTACTGATTATTGGATCAATATAAGTCACAAAAGGGGTAGTTCTTTATGTATTGCTGGGTTTTGTTTGAGGCTATTGGGCTGCATGATGAAAATAAATTAATTAGTATGTGTTTACCCTCGGAAGTCACAGGAGCATAACCAGCTGTTGATGTAGTGAATTTTAGGGAGATTTTTAAATTGTGTTGCAGAGCTATAAGATGTTAGGCGGCTAGGTAGATTATTCCATCCTTTAGCAATAGTGCAACCAAAGAGAGATTTCCCAGCATTATTATTGTATTTAATGACATTGAGGAGGGTTTGATTACAGTTCAGTGTAATGGTGAGTGTGGAAGAGAGGTGAAGAAGAGAGTACAGGCAGGGTGGAATGGGTGGAGAAGAGTATCAGGAGTGATTTGTGACAGATGGGTACCAGTAAGAGTGCAAGGGAAGGTCTACAAGAGGATAGTGAGACCAGCTATGTTATATGGGTTGGACACGGCGCCATTGACAAAAAGGCAGGAGTCAGAGCTGGAAGTGGCAAAGTTAAAGATGTTAAGATTTGCACTGGGTGTGACAAGGATGGACAGGATTAGGAACCAGTATATTAGAGGGTCAGCTCAGGTTGGATGGTTTGGAGACAAAGTCAGAGAGGCGAGATTGGGCTGGTTTGGACATGTGCTGAGAAGGGATGCTGGGTATATTGGGAAAAGGATGCTAAGGATGGAGCTGCCAGGTAAGAGGAAAAGAGGAAAGCCTAAGATAAGGTTTATGGATGTGGTGAGAGAGAACATGCAGGTGGTTGGTGTGACAGACCAATATGCAGAGGGCAGGAAGAAATAGAAACAGATGATCCACTGTGGCGACTCCTAATGGGAACAGATGAAAGAGAAGAAGAAGAGGAGGTTTTGATTACTAGATCTTAAGGTTCTTGTGGTAGTATCAGGTTGAATTAGATTTTGGAGTGCTGGGATTTTATCAGGATAGTAATATAACTTGTGTGCAATTGACAACTGATTGAGTTGCAGTACCTGAGGCAGTTCAAACCATTTTAGCTATTTAAGTAATGCACAGTGATAGGTCCTATATGAGGCCTCTGTAGGAAACCTGGCAATCTCATTATAACAAGATTCAAATTTATTTAAGTCAGAAGGGTAGATAAGCGATGTGTCCTAGCTATTGTGACTTTAGTGTGTCTAGTGAGGAATTGCTTGTTAAAATCGAAGAGTCCTAGTATTTTGTGAACTTTCTTGATGGTTTGTGCTGGTTTATAACTGTTTATTTTGAGGAAAGCAATAAGAAGCTCTTCTGAACTGAATTTTGCTGTTGGTTTCATGTAAAGGGAAATGTGGTAGGTATTGGGAAATATTAAAGCAATACCAATACCTTTCCTCTTTATATGGTCATTACAGATTATATTATTGATAGGAGGTATAACTTCGGAATCATTTATGCTGGGTTTAAGTCACATTTCGGTTACATCAAGTACATCATGCTTATGTTGGGTAATCCAGGCGTGTAGTTCAGCACTTTTATTTCTTACACTTAAACCATTTATTGCAGCACAAATTAGATCACCAGTGTTGGGGATTAGCTGTTGTTGTGTTACAGAAGTGGGGTCTGGTTTAGAGTATATATCTCCTTCTAGAAAGCTTTTAGTATATTGCAGAACTATGTACACATGTTTTGCAGATGATTTCTTGCACTTAAATTTATTTTGTTTTGAGTTAAAGTGCAATTAATCATCCTATGTTTGGAATAAATGTGAAGGGCAATACTAAGTAGGTTTGGTACAATGTGTGGAGAGTGTAAAGAGGAAGTATGGATAGGTGGTTTGGGCAGAGTTGGAGCAATGTTGTGCGATATTATTGAGTGATGGTAGGATGAAAGATGGCAGAGTAGGAGGAGAAGAATAGAGGATATACTGAAGAGCAGCATAATTAAGTACAGGAATTTGTATTTCATAGATGTCAGGTAGTGGGGAAGTAGCAATGAAGAAGGAAACGAGGTTGCAGGACAGTAGAAGATTCAGTGATGGTGGATTCTGAAAGCTAGAAGAGGATAGGTAAGGAGAGAAGTATTTTCTATAAAAGAGAGGTAGGTTGTCCTGGTGTCTTCACTGGGATGTAAGGAATAGAGGGGTATGAAAGCCAGAGTATAATGATATAGTCAAAATAAGAAATTAGATTTTATTTGGGAAAAGAAAAAGATACAATGTGGAAAAGATTGGTACAGTTAAGGAGGGTTATGATTATAAATGGATATAGTATAAAACAGTATGGGAGTGAGAAAGAGAGTTGTGAATGGGGTAACATTTTAATAATGATAGGGAAGTAGGAAACAAGAAACAAAAGTCTATGCATAGAAGTAGTAAGGTCATTTGGGGAGGATTTTGGAATAAGATTCACAAGTGAAATGGTTATGTAGGATGTGTAATAGTAGTGTAGGAGGGGTGGGTGGGAAGTGGGGGTAGGGTAGAGGAGCGAAGCAAAGTCATGCATAGCAGGCTTCCTACCCTCAGGTCAATTTATAACTGAGTGCAATCTGTTTATAGCCAGAACAAAGCAATTAACAAAGAGATGCAAGTAAAAGATATGCAAGTAAAAGAGATTGTCTGCAATTTCCTGAGAGTAAATAACTGACATATGCAGTATAGTCTAATGGTCAAACAAAAGGTGACAGTGGTCAACTTAGTAAGAGGTCCTTAGAGTACACAAACTATTTCACAAAGACTTTCAATCACAGAGTAGGCATCTATTTAACTGATTAAAGTTAATATGCAACAAGGTTCTTCAGATAAATATGCTTACATTAAACAATGACAAAATTCTTAGTAAACTTGTGGGTGTAGGGCCTTGTGGCCAAGATCCTGCAATATCAAGGTCAGATATAGAGTCTATAGGCTCTGCTCTATGATGGAAAATAGTTACTGAGTGTAAGAGGACACAACACATGCATCTAATACTAAACTGGACCACATTAATGTGGCTTTTCTCTACACTATGAGTCTCAATAGAAAATTGCCTGATATTGAGGCACTTATGCATCTGGAACATATATCCATGTAAATGTTGCTACACTAACTTGGTTTAATTGTAAAGAAAGCATTCTCTATATATATTTGCCAGGGACCGCATCTCATCTAGAGTGATACCCAGAGGACTACAAATACAGTTTCTTTAACTTTAGTTTATCATAGACAAGATAAATTTCTTACCTCATTCTGCAGAGCCCTTCACATTTTCTCAGGATAATCCTTTTGATGTCCTAACGGTTTTAGATGAAATTCCTGCAAGCAGCAGCACCATAAACCTAGTTGACTTCAGTTACCTTGGCATAGACTGCAGCACCAATATATTTAATGTAAGGTTTGCCCAGACATTTTTGGAATTTGTTAACAGTAATTTCTTGATCAAATAATTAGTGAGCCCCCCTAAATGGCAAAATATTCTTCAAATGGTCCTCACAATTGTTGCTTCTATCTTTTCTCTCTAGTTTGTCCTTTATCATATATGTCAGGCCATAAAGGTGGGGCAGTTCTCTCAAAACCACCATACCCCATGTAATCATCATCTTCATATTTAAGGATTTCAAAGGATGAACCTAATACAATTATATGATGAAATTTCTAAATGTACCCATGACTTCACCACCATTGACCCTGACACAGCAGCAAACTTCACTAAGGCATTCTATGTTCACATAGACAAATGCATAGCTCTAGCAGTCCTAAATAGAGCCAAATCCAATGGGAAGTTTAAAAACACCCCTAACCCTGGTGGACAAATGACCTAGATAAACTTTATAACAGCAGAAGAAAGTCCTTATGTTGCAGCAATTCTAGAACTCCTAAGAATAAGGATGGTGTAAAAAATACTACCAAAAAACTAGAAATCTCTATAAAGAAGAGTAAAATAACCCATGAATGAAGATTAACTTCTGAAGTAAAGGATAACATAAGTAAACATTATGACAAGAGAAAAAAACTTAAACTGTACAGTAAGGCAAGAACTGCACAAAAAGAGGATAGTATAAAAATATCACCAAGAAACAGCAAAGCACTATAAGGGCTGGTAAAGCAATCGATGAATAAAGTTAGCTTCTGAAGGGAATGATAACTACAGATCCTTCTTTAGCTATGCGAGATAACTCAGAAATAACATTCAACATAGCTCTAACCTGAAGACTTGATTTGATAGTTCCCTCTCCTTTGATCAGTATATGACAACCATAGATGGGGAATCCTCCTACTAGTACAACTAATAGCTAAAGGCATTTCATCTATATCCAACAATATTAACATTCTCCTATTTTCAGCACTAACCAGATCCCTTATAGAGTACATGCTTCATTTGGTATGTGCCTTACACATCATATCAAATAATTCAGAAAGTTCCAGAAGTTCCTAATTCAAATGTTCTCTTGTCTTGAGAGCCTTATTTACCATGAGAAGCATGAAGCATTTCCCTGTACTCTCTGTTTTGTAGATTCCTGATGGGTGATCTGTGTCTTGCTTGCTCCACTTTTACAAATTTGGCAGTCCTTAACCTCAGTAAGTCAAACAGCTCAGATAACACTAAAACAGAGACTTGAACTTTTATAAGCAGATAAACATAACATGACAGAAGAAATACATTTATCATCCAGTTTCTACCCCTTTTCTGGAATAAACTGCTTCTGCAGGTTAAACAATGAGTCAATATCTTCATTCAAACCTAACCTGGATGACTAGATGAATACGCTCAAATTTACCACAAGACTAAGTGCCTTCTCCCCAATGAAAAAAAGAAGAGTCTGAATGTGTATATTGACAAGTAATGCATGATCACTGGACTAAAATAGCCTTAAAACTGTAATAATTTTAAATGTCAGGAGCCACCAGAATGTGTCGCAAAATATGCAGACTGAATGGCCAAAAGATCAGACTTATTTATACTAAACCTGAAATGCCATTTCTCAGAATATGCCATTTTCTCCAAGGTGTGGTGATCTCAGAGTTGGTAAATATAATTTCGGGGGCATGGGAGCCTTGTTCCCCCTTGCAAAAAAGAAGTTTAAAGGAGTACAACAGGTTTCTCTAATGTATTCCTCAACTTCACTGGCCTTTTCCTCCCTATTTACATTGTCCTCTGTAAAGCAACAACAATAAAGCATTTACAATTTTTATAATTCCACTTACTTCTGTAACAGAAGCCTACCTTCTCATACTGTGATGGTTTCCCTTACAAAATGATTCTCTCACGTTTGAATAAAGCTTGCTGGAGTCACCCAATTACTGACATCATCGAGGCCAGGCAGTGCAGGTACTTTTTTTTTTTAATCAGTTCCCTCCCCCAAAGTGACATCACCACAGCCGTCATCTAATTCTAACTAAAATAATAAGACCCACCCATTCTGTGATGTCATGGCTCCCTTGTCCTTCCCCCAGCCTGAGTGCTGTTCATTTTATTCAGTAGTAGTGTAGTAACACCGATGTTTGGAAACACATAAATTTGGTATGCATACTTGTACATTCTGCATGGCAAATGATACTTAGGTGGTGTATCGCTTGCATACTTCTCTGTTGTATTTGCACCAGATACTGCTAGTGTGCAGTGCAGGAATAGAAAGATTAAAACATTACCCTGGTATCAGAGGTGGCAGTGCAACATATTCATAGTGGCTTAACATGAGAGTAGCTCTAAGCAAGCACCATGTGAAACCTGAACAAACACCTAGAATTATTCAGTGCAGCTTCCACACCTTAAGTCTGAAAATGAATTCACATACTCACATGAACAGAAATAGCTGCATATTGATGACTAAAGGTGTATGGGCATGTCGGGTGGTTACTACACTGCAAAACTGGTATGTAATGGTGGAGATATTTGGAAGGCATGAGCAAACACACCAGTATATTAAAGCCATAGCACCAATTGAACTGGAGGCTGGCAAATAGATTTAGTAAGGGATTTTGTCCATGCACAAATATTTCAACAGTGATTCTTTGCAGCGGCATCCATTATCTGATTCAAGGTAAGTTAACCTTGATGTCCTTTATTTAAAAAAAAAATCAATAAAAAATTTACTTTGTTATAAGTGACTTCTGGACACAAGAAAAAGGAAGGGGGAAATATAGCAATGTGGTTTGTATGTACAAAGACAAATCCACGGACACTGCAAAAGCTTTTTTTTGCTAACCAACCAGTGGAGTAAAAATGTATGAAGGCAAACACTGTATACTAATACACTTTGCACATGTAAATCTCAATTTTTAACAAGGTGGAAGCATGAAGTGATACCTTAACTTAAATTAATAAAGATCTAAACTGGTTAATAGTATAAATGTTTTATTCTTTAGCTCCTTGGTGCAAGACCTTACTGGATGTGATTGCAGTCAAGTAAGGCCATGGCTATAGTGCAGCAAAAAAATGCCCCCTCTAACAAAGGAAATGCTAGAGCAAAAATTAAATTACATGAGTCAAGCACCCTGCTGAGATCTGCCAAACAATGGAATTACCAGGTCAAATTACCCTCAGGACTTTGACAGCTAGGGAAGCTAAGTGTTATGGGGGAGGGGAGAAGTAAATGGACTGGAATTCATTGTCTCACAAATTAGTGCCATTTAAACTAAATTAGAAAAAAAGGCAGCAGTAAACAGCACTTTGAGTGTGTTCTGTGGCATTTGCACTGTTTCTGTTTTAAGTAGTCATCTAGCAGCAGGGAATGTTACTTGCACTGTTCTATTTTACTCAGTACTTTGTACGCATGCAACATCTATGAAATGACAGGAACTTTAGGCAAACGGAGGCCTGCATGATGTAACATTTTTGAGCCAAACAATGATTTCTGGGATACTGGATGGCAACCTGATTTATCCAAATCACGTCAATATGCCAGCTTCCAGGTGGTCAGAGTCTGGAATTACATATACAAATATTTAAAATCCTGTAAATAATTCCAGAGTGCTGCTAAAGTGTAGGAAACATCATGCCATGATGTTTTAAACATGTTTTTTGAGTCTGTGGGTGTGGTACTCCTTTAAAGGAGAAGCACGATTTTTGAGATTCACTCTTCTCCTGTGTTTTCAGTCATTTTATTTCTACTTGTTGGCGCTCGGCATTTTGAGTGCCATTTCAATAAAGAGCCCTTAAAACGTATATGTATCTCATGAATAGAGAATGACAGATTTCTTTCCCCATAGGCATGTACTGTCACAGGGAAACCCTTTTAGTAATATAACATAAATGCTGATTAAGACTTATGAGTTTGGTACAGACATCTAAGGCTATGGACTGCCATGCCTAGATACTTCATCAGTCTTCTTTTTGATTCCCACAGCTTACATTTGCCTACTGTGTGACTCTGAGAAACACACTTAATCAGATATTACTCCTGGGGTGCCCATGGAAGGGGACTGGGGTCTGTTACCAACAACTTCACACATATGCATATTCTACAAAACAGAATTAATGGCTTCATTCTTGGAGATTTGCTTTAGGGAATGACATCAGCCTATGTTTAGCTGAACTGGGCACTGTACTTCAGAAGGGAAATAATAAAGCTTTACCTGCTTATTTTTAAGTTCATCCCAACTAATGCCCTCATTCTCTTCTTGCAGCCAACACTCTTTCCTCAGATATTTATCTTGAAATCCTTAGATCATACTTTCTGACTCCTGTATAAGCTTGCCGTTCCTCCATTATTCCCCACAGCCATAAAGCAATGCCCAGTTTCTTGACTACTAAACTCATACCCTTCGGGAAAAACAAGGTTACCCCTAGCTACCAAATAGGTGGCAATCCACTGAGCACAGAAGAAGTTATCAGGGACCTGGGGACCCAGGTTGATAGTAGTCTGTCATTCGACACCCATGTAGCTAAAGTAGTTAGGAAGTCCTTCTACATTGCCCACCTTATCATGAAGGGATTCTCATCTAGATCAAGGGAGGTCATAGTCTCCCTTTACTCATCACTCATCAGACCAATGATTGAGTACAATGCCCCATTCGGAATGTATCTGACCCGACACTTGCAGCAGCTGGAGAGGCCACAAAGTTCCTCACCAAAAGGATAAAGGGTCTCAAAAATCTGTCCTATGCTGCCCGACTGAAAGAACTCCAGCTCTATTCAGTCGCTTACCGCTTGCTCAGAGGGTGACCTTTGCCTAACATACAAGGCCATGTCAAACCCAGATTTGATGAATATGCTTCACCTCAAAAATCTAGATCCATCAGAGCCACAAGGGCGGAGACTTAAACCTGGCACGGCTATTAATAGGGCGTGCTGGAGAGATAGATTCATCACCCAAAGACTCCCTATGCTGTGGAACAAAATCCCGGTACATGTGAGGCAGAGCACCTCGCTGGCCTTGTTCAAGAGAAATCTTGACCAATGGATGGGAGATCGCAGATATACCCCAGGAATTACCTCAGTGTCACTGCTCGACAGAGGCACAGCAAAATAATGGGTATAGTTCCCCATACTAAAGGGGTGGCGTAAGCCACAAAACAATGGGCTAGGCTTATAAATGCCCTCGGGCAGATAGCCTAGTATGAACCTATGAACCTATGAACCTATGTTCCCCCTTGCAAAAAAGAAGTTTAAAGGAGTACAACAGGTTTCTCTAATGTATTCCTCAACTTCACTGCCCTTTTCCTCCCTATTTACATTGTCCTCTGTAAAGCAACAACAATAAAGCATTTACAATTTTTATAATTCCACTTACTTCTGTAACAGAAGCCTACCTTCTCATACTGTGATGGTTTCCCTTACAAAATGATTCTCTCATGTTTGAATAAAGCTTGCTGGAGTCACCCAATTACTGACATCATCGAGGCCAGGCAGTGCAGGTACTTTTTTTTTTTTTTTAATCAGTTCCCTCCCCCAAAGTGACATCACCACAGCCGTCATCTAATTCTAACTAAAATAATAAGACCCACCCATTCTGTGATGTCATGGCTCCCTTGTCCTTCCCCCAGCCTGAGTGCTGTTCATTTTATTCAGTAGTAGTGTAGTAACACCGATGTTTGGAAACACATAAATTTGGTATGCATACTTGTACATTCTGCATGGCAAATGATACTTAGGTGGTGTATCGCTTGCATACTTCTCTGTTGTATTTGCACCAGATACTGCTAGTGTACAGTGCAGGAATAGAAAGATTAAAACATTACCCTGGTATCAGAGGTGGCAGTGCAACATATTCATAGTGGCTTAACATGAGAGTAGCTCTAAGCAAGCACCATGTGAAACCTGAACAAACACCTAGAATTATTCAGTGCAGCTTCCACACCTTAAGTCTGAAAATGAATTCACATACTCACATGAACAGAAGTAGCTGCATATTGATGACTAAAGGTGTATGGGCATGTCGGGTGGTTACTACACTGCAAAACTGGTATGTAATGGTGGAGATATTTGGAAGGCATGAGCAAACACACCAGTATATTAAAGCCATAGCACCAATTGAACTGGAGGCTGGCAAATAGATTTAGTAAGGGATTTTGTCCATGCACAAATATTTCAACAGTGATTCTTTGCAGCGGCATCCATTATCTGATTCAAGGTAAGTTAACCTTGATGTCCTTTATTTAAAAAAAATCAATAAAAAATTTACTTTGTTATAAGTGACTTCTGGACACAAGAAAAAGGAAGGGGGAATATAGCAATGTGGTTTGTATGTACAAAGACAAATCCACGGACACTGCAAAAGCTTTTTTTTGCTAACCAACCAGTGGAGTAAAAATGTATGAAGGCAAACACTGTATACTAATACACTTTGCACATGTAAATCTCAATTTTTAACAAGGTGGAAGCATGAAGTGATACCTTAACTTAAATTAATAAAGATCTAAACTGGTTAATAGTATAAATGTTTTATTCTTTAGCTCCTTGGTGCAAGACCTTACTGGATGTGATTGCAGTCAAGTAAGGCCATGGCTATAGTGCAGCAAAAAAATGTCCCCTCTTACAAAGGAAATGCTAGAGCAAAAATTAAATTACATGAGTCAAGCACCCTGCTGAGATCTGCCAAACAATGGAATTACCAGGTCAAATTACCCTCAGGACTTTGACAGCTAGGGAAGCTAAGTGTTATGGGGGAGGGGAGAAGTAAATGGACTGGAATTCATTGTCTCACAAATTAGTGCCATTTAAACTAAATTAGAAAAAAGGCAGCAGTAAACAGCACTTTGAGTGTGTTCTGTGGCATTTGCACTGTTTCTGTTTTAAGTAGTCATCTAGCAGCAGGGAATGTTACTTGCACTGTTCTATTTTACTCAGTACTTTGTACGCATGCAACATCTATGAAATGACAGGAACTTTAGGCAAACGGAGGCCTGCATGATGTAACATTTTTGAGCCAAACAATGATTTCTGGGATACTGGATGGCAACCTGATTTATCCAAATCACGTCAATATGCAAGCTTCCAGGTGGTCAGAGTCTGGAATTACATATACAAATATTTAAAATCCTGTAAATAATTCCAGAGTGCTGCTAAAGTGTAGGAAACATCATGCCATGATGTTTTAAACATGTTTTTTGAGTCTGTGGGTGTGGTACTCCTTTAAAGGAGAAGCACGATTTTTGAGATTCACTCTTCTCCTGTGTTTTCAGTCATTTTATTTCTACTTGTTGGCGCTCGGCATTTTGAGTGCCATTTCAATAAAGAGCCCTTAAAACGTATATGTATCTCATGAATAGAGAATGACAGATTTCTTTCCCCATAGGCATGTACTGTCACAGGGAAACCCTTTTAGTAATATAACATAAATGCTGATTAAGACTTATGAGTTTGGTACAGACATCTAAGGCTATGGACTGCCATGCCTAGATACTTCATCAGTCTTCTTTTTGATTCCCACAGCTTACATTTGCCTACTGTGTGACTCTGAGAAACACACTTAATCAGATATTACTCCTGGGGTGCCCATGGAAGGGGACTGGGGGTCTATTTACCAACAACTTCACACATATGCATATTCTACAAAACAGAATTAATGGCTTCATTCTTGGAGATTTGCTTTAGGGAATGACATCAGCCTATGTTTAGCTGAACTGGGCACTGTACTTCAGAAGGGAAATAATAAAGCTTTACCTGCTTATTTTTAAGTTCATCCCAACTAATGTCCTCATTCTCTTCTTGCAGCCAACACTCTTTCCTCAGATATTTATCTTGAAATCCTTAGATCATACTTTCTGACTCCTGTATAAGCTTGCCGTTCCTCCATTATTCCCCACAGCCATAAAGCAATGCCCAGTTTCTTGACTACTAAACTCACTTACTGTTTTTGTCTTGTTGAAGAATATGAGTTTTTACCACTAACGTTGATGAACTCTTTAAAATATGCACTGCTCCTTTTCTCTTATTTACCTTTACATTATTATTCTGTAATGCTCATTATTTTTGTGACACTTTTGATACTATATTAAAAAACATAAAATAAAACAGACCCTAGGATTCAGAGAGGACTACCAAGAGTGGTATATAAGTCCTTCACTGTCCGTTTTCCCACTAACAGTAGTTAATTCCAATTTAGAGACACGTCCTCTGGAGTGCATCTATGCAGTTTGAAGAATCACTGCTGTGGACTGTCTCTTTGGTCAGCTATATGCTAATGAGGCATTCCAGTGGAGTGGGCTATGCAAATTAGCCATGTGCTGTTCCCTCAGAAATGTCTGTGCCATGTATGTATGTGTATGTTTGTTGCTGCATGTGTCAGTGTATGCAGAGGGATGAGTGGTCTCAGGTAAGTGTGTGTGTGTGTGGGGTGGGTTGGGAGCGACCATGTATCTGCCTGGTCACCTCAATAGGGTGAGTTAGTCAGAGGACAGGTAGAGAGACTCTGTGTGTGTGTGTGTGTGTGTGTGTGTGTGTGTGTGTGTGTGTGTGTGTGTGTGTGTGTGTGTGTGTGTGTATGAAGTTAGTAGAGCAACCGGTTTTGCAGCATGAAAGACATATAGGGGAACACTAGACAACAGAAATTTGAATTATTTACCCTAAGTCAATGATTATTAGAAGAATATGGAAAAGCTTCCACCCTCTACACTCAGTCACATAAAGCTGTTTGTTAACAGTACATATGTAGTTTTAGTCCTCTATGCTTGCACTAGAGACTCGGGATAATCTTAAATACTACCTTAAGTCACTAAAAAATAAAATTAAAATAGCTCATTAACAATGCACAGCTTTAGTCTTGTGCACTAGTACTAAACATTAGGTATACTTTTTTAAATATCACTTTAAATTAATTAAAAACAAATTAAAAACTGGGTAAAAAGTTCCAAAACCTGTACCCTTAGTAGAGAAAGTAGTTCGTTAGCAACCCAGAGCATTATTCCTCTACAATAATTGAAGACCTAGTGAAACTCATAACACTTGGTATTATTGACGGACTGTAATATTCCATGAATTACGAGAAACTGCGCATGAGCAAAATTAAGGATAGTTGTTAAGGATGAGGGCACGTTCATTTGGGAGGCTGACAAACCTCTAAATGATCATGTTGAAGTCCTCCAGCTAAAGCCAGGTAGAACGGTTGATGACACCAGGATAATTTTTAAATATTACTTGGGTTTATTTAAAATGTTAATACAGCAACAGGTTAGCACCAAACTGCAGTTTCAGAACAATAAGAAGAATGAGACTCTAAATGTTGGTGGCATGATGGGAAGAAAGAGATAATTGGAAACATATATTTTGGGAGTGTAGTGAGTTGTCAGAATTTAAACATTCCCTACAGACTACTCTGTCAGAGATACTGGGTGAGCAAATAGGTGTAACTAAGGAAATTATTTTTGAGCTGTGATTCAGAAGCAGAGTTGTTTAGACATAGTAAGACCTTGCTGAGTTTAATTCTGGTGGCTGCCAAAAAAAGCAATTACTAAGAATGGAAATGGAAGTTTAAATCAACTGTACTAGAAGTAGTGAACATAGAAACAGAGCTAAAAGAACTGGAAGTGGGATCTTTAGAAAAGGATAGGAGCAAATTACATAGAATAAAAATGGGAATTATAGGAACAATACATGCAGAATAATGTTTTGGAGGAGGAATGAGATTTAAGGGAATGCAGGAACTGAACGTGCTATGTAATGTTCAAATGACAATGACTGCATAGTAGATTTTCTGTGATGTATAATCTTTGCAAGTGAAAATATGTGAATATAGTTTGTTTTCATTTATAGCAATGCATGATTGCCTATGTCATAAGTGATAATTCAATAAAGATGTTTCTTGTTTAAAAAAAATAAATAAGCAAGATGATGAAGCTCTAATGTCTGGCATTATTGACTGAGTATAATCAACCATGATTTACAAGGACTATGGAAAAATAAGATTATAGGGACGTTCTGTAATTTCAGGTACATGTGAGAGATATAGCAATGTTTCACAGTGTGTGTGAATGTGTGTGTAGATTTGAGTGTAAATGAAAGAGAGGTGTCTGTGGCAATGTTATGCATGGGTGACAGAGATGATTACAGCAGGAAAGTGCTGGTTAGCACTAGCGGTAACATCACACCCTTCTGAGACATGCAAATTAGCAGATAATTAAGTTTTTCCTCCTTGTGTTTAAAATATCTCAGAATCACATTTCCCATCATCAGAGAAATGGTTACTTTCGGCCACAGTAGTTTCCATGAGTACAAGGTGGCGTCTCTGAATCCAACCCTGATTTTACATCATCATACTTGGTGATAGTGCAATCAAAAACAAGTTAAATGTAAATGTTGTATATGTTGATTTTACACTGTGTAACTCAAAAAATTAAAAAAGTGTGTATTCGTATTTGCTGCTTGTAAAGACTTACTTAAAGCTGTGAGTCTTACATTTGCTCACATAATATATTGTAAGTATTTATCCCAGATGTGCTTATTTGTGAATACTAGTGTTTAATTATTGATGTTTTAGTTAAGGATTACATTACTGTTAAAGCTGTTGCTTGTACGGGACTGCATACCGTGGCATTTCAAATCTCAGGATCATAGGAAGTTACTAGGCTAATGGCCCTAGGAACCTTACAAGCCTAGCTAAATTCCACCCTTATTTCCATGATCAGTGCCTATTGTCCCTGTCCAAGAGGGACACAGGTGGAAATCCAGGGTGAATTTACTGTTACTCACCCAGTTGTCCAGACTGCATTTGAAGACGGCCAATGAGGTGCTCTGTTTGACATGAAGTGGAAGTCTGTTCCAAAGATGTGGTAACCTCTGGGAGACAAATTTGTCCCTCCAGCTGGTTCTATTAATGTCACATACCAGGTTAAGGTCCTTAGAGTGAGAAACTCGTGTATCATTTGACTTATGGAGATGCAGCATTTGCAATAAAGTAGGGTCAGAGATTGCCTTGTATGCTAGGCAGAGATCACCTCTGAGTACTCTGTAAGAAACAGAATAAAGTGACAGAGATTTCAGATGATCCACATAGGATGGGTCTACCTCGACCCATCAAAATTACTTTCCAGCAAAACGTAAGCAGGCGAACTCCTTTTCGCGAAAGTGCATTTTCATGAAAATGCACTTTCACAAAAAGGCAACTACGCGAAGAGCAATGGGGGCTGTTGCTTAGATTGCGGTACAGTGGGGATAAGGGAATATTCCCTTTTCCCCACTGTAGTGTGATCTTGGAGTGAGAATATAAAAGTAGCTGGGTGTGGGGGGTGCAGGGGGGCTTGCCTCCTGCATAAACGTGGTTCGTGTTGTGTTTTTTCTTTTTCTTTGGTTTATTTGTATTTCACGAAAGTCAATTTTCATGAAAATGCGCTTTTGCAAAACAATGTTTGTTTGTTTACATTTCATTGAAACGTAATTTTGATGGGTGAAAGTAGACCCCATAGGACAGATGCAGAAGACCTTGAATTTTTCTTGTGAGAAACGTTAGTGGTTTCTCCCATTGCTGCAGGTGCTTGAAAAGGTACAGAACAAAAGGAGCATTGTACTTAATTATTGGCCTGATGAGGGAAGAATATAGGGATGTTATAACTTCTTCAATGCTCTTACTTATGAGATGAGCAACATAGAATGCCCTTCTTACCACTGTGGAGACATGGTGGTCAAAGATAAGGCTGCTATCAACCTGTGTGCCTAGGTCGTTCACCACTGCGTGCATACCTAAGTTGTTGCTATTGTTGTGGAAGTTAGCAGGAACATTGCCCATACTGAAAGAGATGATAATACATTGTTTGCATTAGTTTAAGGCCATGACTTTGGCACCAATCTTTTGACATAATCTTGAAATTCTGTGACAGCTCCCTGTTTGCAGTCATCAGCAAATTTTGTCAGCCACAGACCTTTAGTTTTTGCTTGTACTTTGGAGAAATAGATTCCAAACAGTAAAGATCCCAGGACTGATCCCTGTGGAGCACCACTGGTTACACATCTGCTGTTTGAGGTGGATTCCCCTAATTTGACTATATGGGTTCTATCAGTGAGACAGTTAGTGACACATCTAATGATATAAAGTTTGATACCTAGCTGGGTGAGTTTGTCAATCATGCCTGAGTGGGGGTAGTGTCAAAAGCATTTGCTAAGTATAGGTAGGCTGTATGCATAGATTTCCCCTTGTCCAGAGCTTTGGCGACTGTCTCAAAGAAGCCCACCAGGTTAAAACACAGTAAGTACTTATGCTTCAAAGTACTTTATGCAGAAGACTTTATGCAACAGAGATGTTTCTCAGATGTGCTGATTAATAAATTGCATTATGATTCTTCACAGAGGCAGGGCTAGCCACCCGATGGTGTAAACCTTAGCTCAAGATGATTGTTACTGTTGAAGTGACACCCTGACCCCATGTGCAAAAATGGGAAAAAGGAGTTGAAGGCAGATGGATGGATGGATGGATGGATTGTATTATGGGTTCTTTAACATGAGATAACATTTTTTGTGAAACTGGTGAAAGACTAACTGCATTCAGAATGCTTTAAAGCTATTGATGAGAAATTGCTGTTATGCAACTAGAACTAGTTTTAAGATTAACAGCCTTATTCAAGAGTGATCCTTCTGGTATAAGTTGCAGTTTGTATTTAAAATACATGCTTTTTCTTTATGAACTTTGCCTAAGCAAGCTACTGTGTGTAGTACTGTGCCATGATTTTCTCTCTATTTGGTGTATTAGACAATCACTGTCAGGCAGTTAGAAATTGGCAATTAAAAATGTTAATTTAGATTACAGCTCTCTTTCAACAACCCATTGATGAATTTAAGGAAGCTAGAAAACTATTCCAAGGACTGGTAAAGAGCATCACTGTTAACTACTCTTTTCTATATTATACAAAGCACAGTTTATAAATGACAACTAATGATTGTAACTGTTAATTGCTACACAGCAGCTGGATGTTTAAGGGTTTAATACTGAATTACATTGGCCTAAACTTTTTTTCTATGGGACAAAACCCTCAAACATTACAGTTGCCTAAAACTGATGTTATGTAAGTAAGATTCTATATCCAAATCTGCTTTTATGGGCTATGCACTGTAACCTTAGAGCAGACTTGTTAACTTCAAGTAAATACGTTTTAATTAAGTCCTAAATAAGAGACTGTGAAATGTATCTAAAGTCATAAAATTTGTTTATTCGAAAATCTGCACACATTTTTATTCACCTCAAAATCTTTATTTCTTTAAAAGGCTTGCATGATTGCCTCTTCCACTCCGTATTAAGTCATTCTGCATAAATTATCTTTCTTCCACTAGAAGGATTTGCAGCCTGCAAAAAAATTTCAGTCCTGACAATACATAGACTGACACCTTCAGGTGCCACTAGGTAAGCTGTTGAAACCATCTGTACCACTGAGCTTGCAGCCAGTGCTACTGCTAAAAGAAAAGAACACTTTAAGTGCTAATGTACTTCAGGCTTCATAAAGCCATTATATCTTGATATGTGTTTTTTACCCACAAACATCTTGTCCTGGCTTTAATGCATGGTTTTCTGACCCTTGAACAACTTTATTAAACTTTCTCTGCTCACTGTCCTGTTGAGTTGCTCACATTATATTAACAAAAACATTCACACTGCTATTTAAACCTTGCTTGCCTCCTTTGTCACTGGTTGTTTTTCTTGGGCTAATATCTCCATCTCTGAGGGGTTCTAACCCACTCTGTTCACCCTCCTTATGCTCGGGCTCAGTCCCTTACCCTACCATAATTCCCAGCCACCCCATCCTTTTCTAAATTTATATTGCACATGTTGACTCCCTTTCCTCATTCCTATCCCCTCTTCTTCCTACTAGCTTAACCAGTTCCTGCTACTACCTCTTTATCTAATAGCATTCACCCAAATGCTTTACAATTTTAGGTCACATTATCTCTAAACTTATTTTTCTCTACTGATTGTCATTAAATGTACTCTTTTTTATTGTTATTCCCCATTTACATTATGTATGTCTTCCTCCTCTGGAAATCCTTCAATATTAACCTTTCTTTCAGAATAATGACCCAAAACATAATACCCATAAATCTTTTATTATACACATCACCCACTCAATTATTCTCTTCCTAATACTTCCTCTGATTCATAATTTCACCCTACCACACCATTGTTTATTCTACATTTCTCTATCTAATTATACTGTATTAAAATCTTATACTTCCATCCCCATAATAATGGGCTACCCTGCCTGGAATCTACAGCAAACCAATTCTATTCTCATCTCTTTTTCTGCCTTACCTTCCTCTCTTCTCCTTTAACATCTTTTTCCTTTCATTCAACTATGATCTCCCCTTAACTACTCCACAGTCCTCTCTCTCTCTACCATGTTATACATGTGCATTTTCATGTCTCTGTTATTCATTTTATGTCACCTTACTACCTACCATGGTACTCTCACACTTTATTCACACTCACACACTGCCAGCTACCCAAGCACTACTTATTCACCTTCTCAAATATAAAACATCTAACCATTCAGTTCTCTTTGATATAACCTGGAATAAATTCATAACATTTATAGAAAAACTAACTAATCTCAATCTGAGTTTTGATAAAATGTCTCTTTGGGGTGACTTTCATGCCAAACCCTGCCCTCAGCCTTATCCTTTTCACCCTCCTTTGCCCCTAACATCCACAAAACTTTTCCTTACCTCCATTAACATTTGTAGTATTCTAAACAAAGTTGCAGTCCAACTAGCACGGTTTCTTCAAAACCCCATAAAAAAGATTCTAAAGTTCTATCTCCTAGCTACAATATTAATGCAATGTGACAGACCACACTAAAAAGGGGAAGGTGTTGCAATTGTATACGATAACTGTCTAACTTTCTTACCCCTCAAAACTAACATATCAGCCTTCCAAAATGCAGAACCTATCTTTCTTCTCAGTGTTAATAATTATAAGAAGCAATGTATAGTTGCTATCTACATCCCACTAGGTAATAATATTAGCTTATTAGAATACATTATTTTCTGCATACTACAAATGTAAGTATTGAAACCATTATCTTGGGTGATGTTAACATTGGTTATCTGTGACATCTAGCACTCCAACCAATAGTCTTAACTTGTATGGATTCAAGCAGTTAATCTCTTCTTCTAATCAACTCAAATAAATTGAATCATAAAAATTGTATCTTTATCTGGAAACTTGTCTCTGACTCCAGCTCAGGGGTACTACCTGATTCCCTTAGTGACCATCACTCTATATTTGCTAATAGAGAAATTACCTACCAGGTTAAAAAAAACATCAATATATAACTACCAGAATCTTTCTAACTTTCATCCTGACACTCTCAATAATTTATTAATATCCTTTAAATGGTCTCCTCTAAAAACCCTACCCCTAGCCCTAGCCAAAGCTGTTAACAAATTCAACGATATATTCATGAGTAATTAAGTTCCCTTGCCCCTTTAAGAAATAAAACAGTAAAAACTACTCAAACTCCCTGACTGACTCATTCAGCAAGAATTCTCAAGCAAAAATGTAAGAAAGCATGTAAACAATGTCAGAAAGATAAAACTCCTCAATACTTACATCTATATAAAGAGTTGTATAACTTCACCAAGAGGCAAATGTATCAACTTCGTAGTCTCTCTAATCTCCACCTCTCCTCACACATTTAATCAACCACAAAACTCTGCTATCCCTGACATCCCTGCCTCTAATCTCCAATCTGTCTTTACATCATACGTTAGACAGCTACTAAAGAAACTGAAACTCTCTTCTCCTTGTCCTGATGATTTTCTTGCTGAGTACCTTAAGCTCACTGCAGACTCTATTGCATATCCAGACTCAGTTCTCATCAACAGATCTATTCAATGCTCCCATGTCTCTGCCCTTTGGAAAAAAATCTTTATTATTTCCCTCCTTAAAGCAGATAACTCTTCTGGTATCTCTGACTCTAGGCCAGTTGCCATCATGTTTCCCCTTTCTAAAATCCTAGAAAAGTGAATTCATAAGCAGCATCTTCAGTATCTCTTACAAAGTTATCTCCTAACCCCAACAGAACAGGTTTTCCAACCAGGTTGTATCACCACTACAGCTCTCCTCAACTTTTCTATCGCCATCAATAAGGCTAGAGATCAAGGAAAGTTTATTTCTTCTTTTTTTCTAGATCTCTCAAAAGCCTTTCACACAGTGTCACATGACAAAATTTCTGACTAAAATGTCCTCTCTAAGCCTTTCTAAAGCAACTCTTCTAGGGTTTTCTAACTACCTATATGAAAGATACTAATCTGACAAGTGGCTGTCTTCTCTATGTCTCCTTCTCTCTTAATTAAAACAGGTGTTCTTCAAGGCTCTATTCTCAGTCCACTGTTCTCTAACATTTTCATCAATAACCTATATATGTCCTCTCAGCAAGTTTGCCTTATTTACTGTGCAGATGGCTCAACTCTCATCTGTTCATCTGACAACCTACTACAGCTACAATCCATGACAAAAGGTGTCTTCAGCTCAGTTGAACTGGGGCTACCTCAAACCCAACTTTTACTTAATCTCAAAGAAAGGCTAAACTACTACTATTTTCCTAAGTCCCATGACATTGCTAAGAGTAACTTCTCCCATTACCTCTCAAAACAATAGCTATTGAAATAGTTATCATAACCAAATTGCTTGGATTCACCATAGCTGACAACTTAAAGTTTGATCTTCCCATACAAAATTATAAAAAAAAAAGTCATCAAAAGCTAGGTCTGCTATATATAACTAAAAGTTCCTTATCATTTTAATAGAATCACTCTAGCTCTTAACTTTTACCTGCTCTTCTCTATGGCTCGCCTATTTTAACTAACACCCAGATCTCTCTTAAATCAAAGCTGAAATAATGCCGTAACAAGAAAGCTAAAATGCCACATAAAGCTTGTCATATCTCCACATTACATGCTCTCAGCTTGTTAGAACTCCCAAATCAGCTAGCCTATGCACAACTTCTTCTAACCTATAAAATACTTTATAACCCCTCTGCTTACCCTTATATCACCTCAGTATTTTATCACCATCTAGAAAAAACAAAAACAGAAGCCACATGCGGATAAAACATTTAATACTCCTGGTACCTCAACCTCTTGCCTTCAAGGGATAAACAGTTCAATCCACCATCACATTAAATAGTTACAGATACTAATTAATTGACAATTAAATAATTTAACTTAACAGAATCCCACAGATATTTAAAGTGACACAACAATAACCAAGATACATACACGAATCGCACCAAAATTCCCACACTTAAAAATTCCACATTTTAACATTAAAAATTCAACAAAACCTCCTGGTTCAGACCCCTAGGGAAAGAGTACCATAATTAAATATAAATGTAGTTTCAAGTTGATTTAATTTCCTAGCAAAATCCCCTCTCTCCCACATCACATGTTGTTCTAAAACATTAAAAAACGAAGAATTCCCTACACTGGAATGTACCTTATGAAAGTGACTGTCAACTGGGCTATCTATATTACCATTCCTAATGTCTACCAGATGCTCCAAAATCCTAGTTTTGACCTTCCTTTTGGTTTGTCCAGTGTACCATTTAACAACATCATACCCATAACCCAAAATGTAAACAACACCACATGAATGGCAAAGGAACCTGTTCTTAGATACAGATACATATTTGCATCCATTCATAAAAGTACTGGAAATATTCAGAATTCTTCCACATATGCTACAATTACCCTATGGAAATGACCCCACTGATTTAGAAGTTGCCATCCAGCCAAAACAAGGATGATTTGGCAACCCCTTAAGATTACAAAAATGGCTATAAGAAAACGTATTATATTCTGAGAATAAATCCCCCAGAAATTCATCCGAAATGACCATAGGCATAAACTTATAACCACCTTTTTCTCTAAAACAGCCTTGGAATAACCCCTCTCTAAAGCCTTTGCTCAACTTCAGACAAATAACTTTGTCTAAACCCTGAATCTGAAGTATTCAGACAAATCTTAAATTCACCATAAGAGAGAGAGAGTTAATAAGATGCGGACGTTGTATACTTCAAGCATGAAGAAACGTATTTACAGCCGTAGTTTTTCTATAAGGCCTAAACTGAATCTTTCTACTAAAATCCACAAAAGACTCAACATCCAAATAATTGATGGAAGCATTATCTATCTGATAAGTAAAATTTAAACCATGATTATTGCCATTCGGTGTGTCCATAATTTTTCAAATTCATCCACTGTACCCTTACAAATCAAAAACAAATCATTTATAAAATGCTTATAGATAATCACATGCTCAGGAAAAAAAACTTGTTTCAATAAATTAACAATTTTTCAAACTCCCCATATATAAAACAGCATATGAGAAAGCAAACGGGGCACCCATAGCAGTCTACCTTCTATGCAAAAAGCTTTCCCTTTAAAGAAAAAATAGTTGTGAGACAAACAAAAATCAAGTAAATCCAAAATGTAAGACGTATGTGGGCCCTCACACAATAAACTAGCAATAGCCTCAAGACCCCATATGGAGGAAATAGTAGTATACAGTGCTGAAACATCAATAGTCACCCAAAAATAATCTTTCATCCATTCTAAACCCTTAATAAGCTCACATAGCCCCTGAGTATTTTTAATATGTGCAGGCACTCTAAGAAGATGTTTCTTCAACAATGAATCCACCAACACCCCCACATTCTGCGTATAAGCATCAATACCCGAGACATTCGGTCTACCTGGAGGATTCCTCAGATCCTTATGTATCTTAGGAATAGAAAAAAAACAGGGTCTTCAGGTTTTGCAATAAACATTTTTTTAACATATTATGCAGACAAGCCCCCGACCTCTCTCCTTTCTCTAAAAGCTCCAGTAGCTCGTTCTTAAAAAGGTGACAGGATTATATGACAATTTTTCATAATCTTTCTCATTGTATAACAATTCATAAACCATGTTATTATACTTTATTCTCTCCATAACCAGCCAAATTTCCCCTTTATCTGCCTCCTTAAAAACATAATCATTCATGATTTGATGTGAACAATTAAGTGCCTGCCATTCCACTTTACTAAGATTAAATTCTTTGCACTTAAATTTTTTAAACTCTCTTTCAATATTGTAGTATAACATTTTTTCAAACATACATAAAACAGGAGACAGTTTGGGAGGAATAAAGAGAACTTTTAGAGCAGGACAAGGAGGGAACATTCAAATGCCCATGACCAGTACAAAGCACATGCACTTCACTCTCATCTTCCAATGTGTTATTAATACATAAATCCAAATCACCATAGTCATATACGGACAAATTTAAGAGAGACTCACTGCTATCAGATTCATTTAAGTCTTTCTGAACATGTGCCCCCTCTTTTAGTGAAATAAACTTTCAAATATAATTTCTGACAAAATCTGCTCACCTCAATCAGCAGGTTAGCTAAAGTCGGAGATTTTGTGGGGACAAATTTAACTACTTTTAATAAAACATTTTTTTTTTGCAGCTGGATAAATACACAAGTCTGATAAATTGATGACCTTTATAGTATCAGACTTATTTAAAACAACAATGTTCAAATTCATCTCAGTCTCCTGTGATGAAAAAGAGCCATTGTCTATTAGAAACACTTGCCCCTGCAGCTGTTCTTCCTGCCTTTTACCTGGACACCTTTCTGAAAACTCATCTGCTGTTACAATTGGCTATGTTGTGCAGATGTATCCTCATCAGGGAGATTCTCAAAAGAAACCCTCTGTTTAGAAACCATTTCAACTGAAAAAGCAGAAGAATTCCATGCAAATGAGGAAGGAGCCCCAGATGATCTAAATTTAGATTGTTCCTGATGCGGCTTCCATTGCCACTGATTTACTTATTTATTTAACATTTGTTTACCGGGAAAGTCAGACTTGGAATGATGCCAATTTTCAGTGGAGGCCTGGGGAGAAACACTCCAGATGCATGCCTTTGTAATGTGGGAGGAAACCGGAGCACCTTGAGGAAACCCACACGGATGCAGGGAGGACATGCAGACTCCGCACAGAAGGCACCCCAGCTGAGAATCAAACTGGAGAACCTCTTGCTCTGAGGTGACAATGCAATGACTGCACCACTGCACCATCCAAGCATAAAATAAATAAATGATAAATTAAGCTGCTATGAAAATCATCAATATCCATGGTCATTTTTTTCTTTCTGTGGTATCCAATTCTGCCTTTTCCAGTCTTTGTTTAATTTCACTCATCTTAACAGCTAACAAATAATTGGATACCTCCTACCTCAATGAACATTTCAAGCTGGTGATCTCCTGTCATAGTTTATTGAGGGATCTTAAATTCCATTTGACCAGGATTCACAGACAGCCCAATGTACACTCCAATGTAACCTGTTTTCACTTCTCACACAGGTCTTGCTCCTCTTCTCCAAATTCCAGGCAGGCAAGTAATCTACTATGAGCCCTGTAGGAGCAATATTCAGGCTCAGATATTTCTCCAATAATTTAACATTTTATAAAAATGATTTAATTATTTAACCATTAGTCTCTCCAACTGCTCAAAATGGGCAGAAAAAAAAATTCTGCCCCATTCCAGGGATCCATGTCCACAAATGTAACTTCCCTTTCTCTCACAAAGTGTGAGAAAGAGTAATTAGTCGGGGTACAACAGTATAAAACAACCCTCACATTGTTTCTGCTAAATCCAAAGACATATTGAAAATACAAGAAACTACAAAATACTAGAAAATAAATAAACAAAAAAAAGGATGCCACATGCAGATAAAATGTTTAATACTCCTGGTACCTCAGCTTCTCACCTTCAAGGGAAAAACAGTTCAATCTGCCATCACATTAAATAATTACAGATGCTAATTAATTAACAATTAAATAATTCAACTTAACAGAATGCTACCGGTATTTAAAGTGACACAACATTAACCAACAAACACTCATGAATCCCACCAAAATTCCCACACATAAAATTCCACATTTTAACATTAAAATTCAACAAAACCTCATGAATCTGACCCCTAAGGGAATGAATATCATAATTAAATATAAATGTAGTTTCAAGATGTTTTAATTTCCTAGTAAAATCCCCTTTCTTCCACATCACAGGTTGTGCTAAAACACTAAAAAACAAAGAATCCTCTAGACCGGAATGTACCTTATGAAAGTGACTGACAACTGAGCTATCCATATTACCATTCCTAATGTCTGCCAGATGCTCCAAAATCCTAGTTTTGACCTTCATTTTGGTTTGTCCAGTGTACCATTTAACATCACACCCACAACCCAAAATGTAAACAACACCACACAAAAAAGTAAACTTAAAAAAGTAGCATTTTTGCAGCTTTGTGCATTCTTTAAAACTCAGTTTACATTTTTTTTCAGTCATCAGTATCTCCCGAATCCCCATCTGGACTCTCAAGACAACAACCTGCTTAAATCTATAAATCAGAAACAGTATGGGACAAAGTCTATACTAACCCTGCATTGCCAAACTATGGAACTTTGTCCCAAATTCAATCGGTATTATATCCAGCCTCAGTGTATTTAAGTACACTCTGAAATAATTTCTCACTACCTCATAACTATGTCCATGCACATCACTGTATGA
Source organism: Protopterus annectens (assembly GCF_019279795.1). Taxonomy (NCBI): domain Eukaryota; kingdom Metazoa; phylum Chordata; order Ceratodontiformes; family Protopteridae; genus Protopterus; species Protopterus annectens. The sequence goes on along the minus strand of NC_056730.1, from coordinate 284,962,259 downwards.
TCTATGTTGGGAGGGTGGCCTAATGGTTAAGGTATATGCCTTACAAACACAAGGTGCAGGGTTGTGTCTCACAAGGGATACTTGGCTAAGCTTAAAAAAATGGCTCGCAAGGGCAGTTAGCTTAGTACAAACCTATATCAACAACTACCTCAGTTTCATACTAACCACTCATACAATCTGTCTACAATTTTTTTTACACCTGCCCTCTCCCCATTCTTAAGGGGGACTTGTACCTTTTTTATGTTTTTTTTATTTCCTAGCATAACAGACTGTACTTCCAATACTTTTGTAGATACTAATGTCATTTTTTGTATATTATTATTATCATCATCATCATCATCATAATTATTGGTATTACATCACTGGTACCTCCTCATCCTTTATTATATTCTAGGAATTCCACTGTCAAATTGTTTGTATTTTTATACTCTTTTAAAGTTACATACCTATTACTGTTATTTTATGTTATCTACCTCTCTGGGGCTTTTTTCCTTGGACCTCTACTGAAAGTGGGCATTTATTACCCAGTCAGACTTTCCTGGTAAACAAATGTCAATAAATATTAAGGAAATTGATAGACATTTCCATTCATACATTATGCATACATTACACCGTTTTATTCAAAAAGCATTTTTGCAGCTTCTCGCATTTTTTAAAACTCAGTTTATATTTTTTCAGGTATCATTATTACAAATTTAAAAGACATTTAAGCAGGGTGCTACATTAGCATATAGCATGAAAGCAAACCAAAACAAAGCTAGATGTAAATACTTCACATGGAAAGCAAGAAATAAGAATAATTTGCCTCAGTTCCAGAAGACCTACTCTCAGTGTACATGACCACTTACACTGAAAGCAGGCTGACTCTTTTGGAATCTGTTCTTCATAGTAGTAAGCTTATTCATGGATAGGACTTAACCAATGTAAGTCACTTACACTGCGAGCAGGTGTTTTGAAATCTGGTCCCTGTAGTAAGCCTGTTTATAGATAGGCCTTACACTAAAGTAAGTCATTTACACTGAAAACAAGTCTTTCAGAATAAGGCAGACTTTCACTGAGAGCAACTCTTTTGGAATGTGGCCCATTTTTTTCAGTCTGAGATCAGTGAAGAAATAACTTTAAAATTTTTAAAATAATTTTAATAAGATGATTTAGATGTTTCTGAGATTCAATGAAATGCTTTGTATTTATGTTTCAAAACATTTTTACCTATTAATTTACAAAAGATATCTTTTTGTTAAATAAAATCAAGAATTCAATACACAGGAGGTTCAGATTCAAAAGTTTACTAGTGTACACTAGGAGGCAAAAAACGTGCAAGTACAGAATTTTGTCTAACATGAAACAGGAAGCACACAATTTTATATAGGTTTAACATTCAAGCTGTGCCCACCTTACTGACGTGGTATGTCACAGGGCATCTACATCACTTTAGCTTACAGTCCTCTATTCATAAAAACTGCTGATGCTGTATATTTAAAAAAAAAGTTTTCCTCTGGTAACAATACGGCCTTGCTATCCACCTGGTCAGGCATAATGTCTTTCTGTAAAGTTACTTCTTCAAGGTTTCATATCAGTTCGAATACAATAGCAGATTCAGTCTTTTAATACACATCTTTGTTCACTGTTACATTTTCCCACCAGCTGCATGCTATCTCAGTAACACATATACAAGGACAAATCCCCAGCAGGAAAGAGCAGAAGATTTCATTATTTCACACATTTAATTTCCTGACCCAGCAGATAATCACTTATGAAAAGCATAAACATTAAAACTTGCTAAGCTAGCATCTGCCAGGGTCGAAGGTCAGCTTGCCTCAAGCCACACTGCAGTTTCAAAACTACTTACATTTACACATGAATTAATCCTTTCTGTTATATGATTAATAGAATAAAATGCATTATATACTACTTTGCTTTTAAACTAGCATTTCTCATATATTCAAATACACATTTTTCTAACATTTTCCCCCCTATTAATACTTTTTAATCTATTTTGAAGTATGCATAGTGTCATTTCATCTCCTAACCTTTTCCACTTAGGATTTTCAGCTGGGTGAGTCATTCAATCTATACTTCAGAAAAAATGTCATCTGAGATCAATTTTTCAATCTCAATATCTTGGTACAAAGTTTCAGTAACAGATACATCAATAAAATCTTTGATTAATCTTTTCATGCAGGGAATTCCACAGCAAACACATGCTCCTATTAGGAGTATACCCACACAAATGGCAATCAGAATATTCATTAGGATGGAACCCCACCCCCCAAATAGATTCTGGAAAAAGTCTGTCAGTGGGTTTGGGCCTGGTTCAGTCATGGCTGATACTTACTGAATTACCTCTAGGTGGTTATTAATTTCATGCCTGTTATCTGGTATATACGCACAGCATTCTTCTTTGATAAGTGCGCATGTACCACCTCTCACCGCTAGGGTGAAGTCAAGAGCCATTCGATTTTGTAGCACAACAGTTCTCATTGCATTCAGTTCATCAGTCACCAGTTCTAGGGCAGAAAAAGTTGCATTACTCATTACTTTGAGAAGTTTCGACAACTTCCTCAGCTCCCAGATCGATTTGACTGCTCCATAGGCTGGGAATATTCCTGCCCAAGATATAACACTGTCACTCAAGTCCATATGAGTTAATTTGCTTTTGTCTTTCACGGTATTGTGATCTTTCCAGCCAGCTTCGATCTTTCCAACTGGATTCACAGGTTTTTCAACTGGACCTTCGGGTTTTCGGGCTGCTTCTCTCACGTTTCGTATCTTACCCAAAGGTAATTCTGCAGTATGTCTTATTGCCGGAACCAAATAACCCAAAAACAACTGCGGACCAATTCTCAGGTAACCATTTATATGCCTTTTTCCCACAAATAAAATAACAGTTTTCTACTTTAGTACTAATACGCATTAGCCCTGCATGAAACATTTTCTGATCTATAACTGACAATTGTTTAAACAAAACTGGATTCTTGTGAATGTCATTCATGGTTGTTTTCAATGAGTTCAAATATGAGTCATAATTAGTATTGCAAAAAGTATTGCCATTACTATTCTTAATATAACATTGGTAAGATATGGTTATATTACAATTGCTCCAGCCCACCTGGAGAGTATCATTTTTATAAAAACATACAATTCCTTTTTGTGTGACAGGTAAAAATAAAGCTATTTTGTCCTGTGATCTCACAGTTCCTGTATCGAAGAGTAAATTCTCTCAAGTCTCATTTATCCCCAAAGGGACAGCGGACATTATCAGTCCTCCATATGCTGTTGGTATAGCTGTACAAACCTAGCAATTTGAAATGTTCATAGTCTCTGCATATACACGTTTCATGGATAGGTATGTGTTAAAATTTGGATGCCAGTCTATAGACGTTTCATCACACCTTCCCACTTTCACTTGTGTGGTTGTGTGTAGGATAAACCACAACAAGAGGAAAATTGTCACAATTACAGTCAATAAATGTATACTCAACAAAATGATTATGCAACATCTCTGGGGTTGATCTAGATTTCTATTCGCTTTGTTTTTGGCCATCTTGGTCTGGTTGTGTATCAGTCACAAAGTTTTTATCAAGTTGAAAGTTCTTTACCGGTTTGCAGTGTGTCAAATGAACCCAGGACGTCCTCTCGGCCACTCTGACTGCAGTAGACATTGCCAACAGAACCTGGTATGGTCCTTCCCACTTTGGACTTGCCCAATTCTTCCTTTTTGTCACTTTCAGCCACACAAACGTCCCGGGGGCCAAGACTGCTTCTACCGGTCTGGTCTGTTCCTTATCTGAAAAAGAGTTAAACTGCAAAACAGATTTATTTGTTAACAGTTTCCTCATATAACTAGCTAATGAACTGTCAGCCTCTTGCTCTGCAGGCATGAGAGCTTTCCACTGAGGCACATAATATGCTCTCCCAAAAAACATTTCAAAGGGAGTCAAACCCTTTACATTTGGAACCGTTCTCATACTCAGCAGTGGTAAAGGCAGACAGTGTATCCAATTCTTTTGGGTTTCCTCAACTAACTTCCTAAGTTTATTTTTGAGGGTACCATTGTACCTTTCCACCAGTCCTGCTGACTGTGGGTGGTAAGCACAATGGTTCTTTAAGGAGATACCAAAAAATCTCCCAAGTTGCTGAATTGTCTGGTTTACGAAATGTGTGCCGTTGTCACTAAAAATCCTTTCTGGAATGCCAAATCTAGGGATTACTTCTTTTATTAGGGCTTTCGCCACTGTTGCTGCATCTGGGTTTTTGTTTGGAAAAGCTTCTACCCATTTGGAAAACATGTCTACAATAACTAAACAGTATTTCTTCCCTTCACACTTACTCAATTCTATGAAATCCATACAAATAGTATGGAGCGGATATGGTGGTATAGGAAAACTTCCTTGCTTGGTTTTAAATGCCCCTTGTGCATGGTGCTTGTTACAAGTATGACAAGCTGCACAAAATTTTTTTGTGTAGTTTGTGTATCCATATGTTTGGAATATTCGGTTTACTAACTGTACCATCCCCCCTGTTGAGACATGGCACTGCCCATGGCTCAACAAAGCTGCATATCTAAATAAAATAGATGGCAATATCGGTTTTCTCTTTGGAAATGTACAGTCCATTCTCAAGAATTGCACCTCGTTTTACCCATTTTTGTTTTTCTGCTTTTGTAGTAAGTGTCTGCATTGTTTTTAACATGTCTAAATCTAAAATCTCAGAGGGTTGTAATTCCTCATTCAAAAGTAAAGTCTCTGAGTCTGAGGCTGCTTGCTTTGCAGCTGCATCAGCTCATGCATTGCCTTTCGAAATCTTATCCTGTTGTTTTGTATGAGCTACACATTTACAAATAGCTACTTTGGTAGGTAACTGAATAGATTCTAATAACTCCAAAATAAATTGTGCATGATTAATAGGCTTTCAACTAGATGTTATCATTCCTCTATTTTTCCATTGTTGCGCAAATACATGCACTGTAGAAAAAGCATACTGACTATCAGTATATATGTTTACACACTTGTTTTTTGCTACAGTACATACCCGCATCAAAGCTATCAATTCTGCTGCTTGTGCAGATAAGTTATGTGGTAAGGATTGGGCTTCTAGAATTTCAGTGTCTGTAACTACTGCATACCCTACTAGATTCTTTCCTGTAGGACCCCTTCTGCATGAGCCGTCCACGTAATATGTCACCTCGGCATCATCCAAGGGCATATCTGTGAGATCTTGTCTAGGCAAAGCTAACTGTTCAATTTCCTGCAGGCAGCTGTGTGGTGTGCCATCCGCAGGAGTTGGAAGTAATGTTGATGGATTTAATGTCGTACATCTTTCAATTGTCATATGAGGTTGGCTCAGCAGTATAGTCATACATGAAAGATGTCTAGCAGGAGAAAGGTATGCCACTTTTTCTTGCAGTCAAATTATTGCAACTGCATTTTGCACTCTCAATGTGAGAGGGTGGAATAAAACCACTGAGGCCGAAGCCTGTACTGCCATTGCAGCTGCAACTACTGCTTGTACACAGTGAGGCAAAGATCGCGCCACTGGGTCTAACTGCGATGAATAATAGGCTATGGTGCGTTGCTTGTCCCCATGTTGTTGCATCAATACTGACGTCATATATCCTTGCTTGCAATCTACGGTCTGAAAGAACCATTTGTGATAATTTGGAAGTCCTAAAACTAATGAAGAAGCTATCAACTGCTTCAACCTGCAGAAAGCCGTTTCTGCTTCGGGTGTCCATTGTAAAATATCTTGTGCTGCCATTGGTGTCTTATATATTAAGTCAGTCAGTGGAGCAGATTCCAAAGAATAATTTGGTATCCAGCTCCGACAGAAATTAGTTGTACCCAAGAAAGACATCATTTCCTTCTTGGTTGCTGGTTTGGGTGCTTGCAAGATTGCTGTTTTTCTTTCCTCGTCTAGTATTTTACCTTCATTGGATATTACATATCCTAGGTATCTAAATTGTTTTCTCCAAACTTGTAACTTACTTTTGTTTACTTTGTGTCCTTGTGTTGCTAAAAATTTTAATAACGCTACAGTATCCTCCCTGCATTGTTGCTGGGCGGGGGCTGCTAGCAAGATGTCATCTACATAAAGTAGAATTTGACTACCTCCCGGTGGGGTAAACCCTGCCAGATTGCTAGCCATTTCTTGTGCAAATATTGTTGGACTCTCACAATATCCCTGTGGTAGTCGAGTATATGTATACCTTTTACCCTGAAATGTAAATGCAAACCAATATTGACTATCAGGATGTATAGGTATTGAAAAGAAAGCATTGCTGATATCTACCACAGAGAAATACTTCTGTTGTGGTTCCAAATCATTTAACAAAGTATGTGGGTCTGGCACCGTAGGTGCTCTAGGTATTACTGCATTATTTACAGCTTGTAAATCTTGTACCATCCGCCATTCCCCATTTGCTTTTTTAACAGGAAATAGGGGTGTATTACATGGTGAATCAGGAGATTCTACCAGTACTCCTTCTTTGAGTAATGCTGCTGTTATAGGCTTAATTCCTATTTCTGCATCTTTTCTCAAAGGGTATTGTCTTTTCTGTGGTCTAAAAGCTGACTTTGGGGTAATTGTAACTGGTCCTGCTGTTTGAATAAGTCCTACATCTGACTTACCTGTTGACCAAAGAGTTGTTGGAATTTCACATAAGGCCTTTTCTTCTTCTTCTAATAAAAATGCTAATCAGCTGTTCTCGCTAGATTGCAAGTGAACAGCTGGATGTGTCTGTGTCAACCAATTCAGTTTTTGTTTTTGTATCGCTTGTTCTGATAGTTCTAAATCAGTCTGTTTCTCCCATCTTGTTACTTTTTCTCCTAAGTCTGCCCATTTTACACTTTTGTTCTTTGTCAAGCTGACATGTGGTAATCGATTTGATCTATATAATGCAAGGAATTCTTGAGGTAATGAACAGCTAACTACACTGTTCCCCACAGTATCCCAGTACAAAGTACGCAATACTAGTCTAGTTGCACGATTTCTGAACAATTCTTGCTCATACTCTCTATCAGGTCCTGGTGTAGTACAGTAGTATAGAGTACAGTGTAACAAATGCTGTCGATCAGTGTCGAGGGAGGGGGCTTTACTGATGGCTATGTTCATCAGTTCCTCGGTTACTGCCCCGTACCAGTAAAAAGTTTCACCCTCCGACCATACTACAAAGGTATCCATTTGTCTCTGTGCCTCCATACCTTGTACAGTTGGAACTACTGCTATGCCAAATATCTGCATAAGGTCCCTGCCCAATAGGTTTACTGGACACTTTGCAGAAACAACAATTTTACTTCTCTGGGTCATACCTGAAACAGGGTCAGTTATTGCTATATCATGGGAAAGTGGTTCCCTGTATAGCTGTCCGTTTGCTGCTTTTATTAGTATATAATCAGGTGATTCAGAATGTTCTGGTAACTTGGAGGGGTGTATCAAAGTCCGTGACGCTCCTGAGTCACACAGGAATTTGACTTCCTTCCCTCCACCAGAAGTGTAACTTCGGTTCGTATCTGCTAAGTAGAGCTCTAAGCTCAATAATGCTAAGTCCAAAATTTCACTTTCTTCATCCTCCATATCTACTTGCACTTCCTCTATTCCTTCTATCACATTTACATTTGTTTTCTGTTTATTAACTTTTCCTGATGATTTCTGACTTTCACATGATGTATCTTCACTATCATATAGTCAGTCCTCATCTCCCTTATCTTCTGTAATTACCTTTTTGTTTTGCTTACAATCCCTTGCTAGATGTCCCTTTTTCCCGCACTTGAAGCATTCACCTCTCTTTTTCCTCTCTTTAAAATCTTCTGATCGTTTGTCAGACTGTTTGTTTCCCTGAGCATTCTTCTTGCCCTTTTTACCTGACTGTAATACAAATACTTCAGCTCCGTCTTCAGCAGTGAAGACTTGCGCCTTCTTTTTCTTTTTACTATTAAAATGTCTTTCAGCATGTCTAGCATATTCAAGTAAGGCTTGTAGCCTCCCTGTTCGATGGTCTGTCATATGCTTCCTAATGAAGCTACTAATAGGTGCAATGCAACCTTTCAAAAATGCATTTTTCAATTGTTGTTCATACGGGGAATCATTTGTTTGGTTCTCAGGAACCGACATACCGCTATGATTATTAAAACATTCTAATAATCTAGCATAGTACCCATCTATTGTCTCATTTTCCTGTTGTATGCATTGATTAATGCAAGTCCAGTCTGCTCTAGGTTTCCATTTCTCAGAGATTTGGTCTGTTAGACCTTTCACTCTGTTGTCTAACTCTGCGTCACTATGTGGGAGTGGTTTAAGCTCTGCATTATGAGGATTCCAGGTGCCACAAATCATGTGCCAATCTGGACCTATAATTTGTCTTACTACTTTTTCTACTTCTTCTCCATTTAAATGGTAACTCATCTCATGCCTTGTAAATCTTCTAAAAATTTCGTAAAATTAACTTTCGGATGGGGGATTCCCTCAGTAGCTTTCCGGATATCCTCCAGTGTCCATGGCCTATATACTAAGAGTGTTGGGTTTTGCCTTTCCTGTCCTGCCTGAGGATTTGGAACTTCTATAAGTGGGCATATTTCTTCTTCACTCTCATCCTGTAGGTTTCTCTCTATTTGATATGATTCTGTGTCCCTATGTATTTTACGTGCTCGGGACCTAGTTTCAATAGGATCTCTAACAAATGGTTGTGGTCTTGCTGAAACTTCAGGATAACGTGGAGGCGGACCAGCCTGTCCACTCGCTTCATATCCTGAAAAGGGTAAGGGAGGGGGCAAGGGAGGAGGAGGAGGAGGAGCTGTTGCTATTACCAAGTTATTATCTTCTTTGTCTAAGAATGATGTTTTTGAATTTTTCAGCTTCTGTTCTCTACGATTTGCTTCCTCAATCCACCTGTGTGCATGAGGAATGCCTAATTGGCGTTGCTTTTTTGCCTGACCTCCTGCATCAGATTTTAGCTGCTTAAGGAGTTTAACTAGTGAAGTTTTATCTAGTTTACCATCAAATTCATATTTGTTAACCCATTTCGTATAATACCTAATGTTATCAGAACATTGTAATTGCATGTATTTTGCATCTTTGGTTAGGAGCGGATCTCGCAATGTTTTAGTGCACTGATTTCCCATGGCAAAGAAAATGTTACGTAACCCTTTTTTTATCACGTGATATCAAATTCTCAGTTCCTGCTCACAGTTTATCTAGAATAACTGCCTACCTTATTCTGTTACCCTGATCTATGACCAAATATACAGTACTTCTTTTTGTCCCTGATCTGCATAACAAATCTTGACAACAATATACTGTAACCTAGTCCCTGATCTAAAACAGAAAAAAGGCAAATTCTTCCTACCTGAGCCTCCGGTATTGAATCGTCCAATATCCGCTCTTCGGCCACAGATCAGAAAGTGGCCAGCCTCTTTAAATGACAATTCAGTCGGAGGTCTTTTCACCCAAGAAGAACCGTTTCGGTACCTTCTCCTGCGCAGTATTCGACCACCGGTAGACTCTGATCTGCAGCTGTCCGAGGGAATTCCAGTCTGAAGGACCAAACTGTTAAATAAAATCAAGAATTCAATACACAGGAGGTTCAGATTCAAAAGTTTACTAGTGTACACCAGGAGGCAAAAAATGTACAAGTACAGAATTTTGTCTAACATGAAACAGGAAGCACACAATTTTATATAGGTTTAACATTCAAGCTGTGCCCACCTTACTGATGTGGTATGTCACAGGGCATCTACATCACTTTAGCTTACAGTCCTCTATTCATAAATACTGCTGATGCTGTATATTTAAAAAAAAAGTTTTCCTCTGGTAACAATACAGCCTTGCTATCCACCTGGTCAGCCATAATGTCTTTCTGTAAAGTTACTTCTTCAAAGTTTCATATCAGTTCGAATACAATAGCAGATTCAGACTTTTAATACACATCTTTGTTCACTGTTAGATTTTCCCACCAGCTGCATGCTATCTCAGTAACACATATACAAGGCCAAATCATCCCAGCAGGAAAGAGCAGAAGATTTCATTATTTCACACATTTAATTTCCTGACCCAGCAGATAATCACTTATGAAAAGCATAAACATTAAAACTTGCTAAGCTAGCATCTGCCAGGGTCGAAGGTCAGCTTGCCTCAAGCCACACTGCAGTTTCAAAACTACTTACATTTACACATGAATTAATCCTTTCTGTTATATGATTAATAGAATAAAATGCATTATATACTACTTTGCTTTTAAACTAGCATTTCTCATATATTCAAATACACATTTTTCTAACACTTTTATACATATTTGTCAAATTAAAAAAGAAGCAAAATGTTCCCTAGAAACAAATAATGTGTTAGGAAAAATTGTTTGAAGATCGGTGATGTGGTGGACGGGGCTGATTGAAATACAGTGGTAGTGTTGTCAGACAAGCAAGCAAAATCACATGGTCAGCATTATATGCTAATGACCATACAATGATATGTAAATAAACAATGTTATGCTAATGAGACTCATTGTGGATGTAAATGAATGCAAGTATGGTAGAGAGATTCGAGCACATATAATAATTGTGTGATCAGCAGCATCCATCAGTGAGTTTACAAATTGAGATTTCTTGGTGAACAGGGAGAGTGAGAGAACATTGTAGTATACTAGGTGTAGCAGTTGTCATAACTGAGCTGTATATGATTGTCTGTTCATTCAGCAAGTATCCATGCTGGGAAATGCTGTTGATCTGACCATGCAAAACATACCATCACTTCTACATCATGAACATTGTTGACTGCTATTGTGTGGATGCAGATACCATATAAAAATTGTCAGATGTGTGTCACTCTCACATGGAATTTCATGGAAGGCATGAAATGCCTTCTTCTGTGCACACTAATGCATGGGCAACTGACTATTTTCATGACAGTGCCTTTTCAGCAACCATTAGGAGACAGGGAGAGTGTATTTCTGGCATATGCCTCATGAATACTGCAATATTTCCTAGCGGTGATGGTGGAACATTTGGAGGAGCATATGTAACTCCCAAGGACCATAGAACAGAGAAAAAAAGGTGCAGCCATTCTCTTAAATACCAAATCTTTCTGTGGTTCTACGGGCCACTGACAGCACTCACATCACTCTGAAAACCATGCCTGGTCCACATTGAAAACTGTATATCATCCATAGAGGCTTCTACTCCATTAACTGCCAGTTGGTGTGCAATGCATATGCAGTGTGTCTGTGCACCATCCAGGCAATTCCCATGAGTCCCATATCTGGAACAAGTCTTACCTATCTATACTAGTGATTTGTGTCAAGTGACTTTCCATGGGGTCATCTTATTGGAGATGTTGGATATATCATGGAGACATGACTTGTGGTACTGACACAAAACCTACAGAGCATAGCTGAGACTACACACAAAAATGAGTCATCATCAGCTGTGTCTTCAGACTGATAAAGACTTATTTCTGCTTCCTTGATTTTTCTGGTGGTGATGCTGCAGTATTCCCCAGAGACTGGCAGCAACATATTCACAGTCTGTGCAATGCGCGCATAACATGACTTTACAGAGACAGCAAGACTGACATTGGAGGATCTGACAGACCAGTGCCAGTGACCAATGAGATGCCAGTTGATGAGACGTTGGAGGATCTGGCTCCAGGGGAGCACCATGAAAACAGCAGAAGGAGTAATGTACTGTGGCCCTGGCAAAGAGGCTGCTTCTGGTTAACAAGTATGGGTCAGATTAGATACAAGAAAGATTTAAACTGATGCATGCAATACTATATCCAGGCTAAGTTCTATAGTGCATTGACATGAGTCACTGTGCCTTGGGCATGAACTTCCCTAATAATGCAACAGGGTGGATAGGTCACAGTAGTCATCATATGTACTGGTGGAGATGGACAAAGCAGCAAGGATCACCAACGGGCACTTTTGTTTAGGTATATATGAATATATGTATTTATTTATCTATTTAGCACCACAAGCAGGATATAGAAACACAGTAAATTACAAAATTAACATGATTTACAACACAAAGTGCAGTATTTGCATAACTTGCTACAGTTTACAACATTGCACAGCAAATTACAAAGTTCAACCTTACAGTACTACAGGTAGCATAACATCAACTTATTTCTGTAGGAATGCAATGTTCTACTTGCAGAGGGTGCACAACACTGCTTTGTCTTACATGTATTTTTTTATTTACGTCATGTTTACGTTTATATATGTCATGTCTCCATGACATATCCAACATCACCAGTAAGATGACCTCATGGAAAGTCACTTGACACAAATCACTAGTATAGTATTTACATTTGTTTTTGGGGAAAGTCCAACTGGGCCAGAAGCCCATTTTCAGGGGAGGCCTGGGGAGAAAAGCTCCACAGAAATATAAGCAAAATACAATAATTAGATAGTACATTTGTATACATATAGTAAGATGAAAAATACACATCATCTAGTTAGTCTATACAAAGTATTCAATACAGTTCTCTAGTAGATACAGGTTCAAAAAGAAAAACACAAGCATTTCGGTAAAGATTACTACATAGCTGCAGTAACTACAGAGGGATAAAATTGATCAGTCACAGCTTGAAGTTATGGGAAAGAGTAGTGAAAGCTAGGTTAAGAAGGGACGTGGTGATTAGTGATCAGCAGTATGGTTTCATGCCAGGAAAGAGCACTACAGATGCAATGTTTGCTCTGAGAGTGTTGATGGAGAACTACAGAGAAGGTCAGAAGGAGTTGCATTGTGTCTTTGTGGACTTAGAGAAAGCATATGACAGGGTGCCTAGAGAGGAGTTGTGGTATTGTATGAGGAAGTTGGGAGTGGCAGAGAAGTATGTAAGAGTGGTACAGGATATGTATGAGGGTAGTGTGACAGTGGTGAGGACTGCAGTGGGAGTGACAGATACGTTTAAGGTGGAGGTAGAATTACATCAAGGATCAGCTCTGAGCCCTTTCTTATTTGCAGTGGTGATAGACAGGTTGACAAATGAGATCAGACAGGAGGCCCTATGGACTATGATGTTTGCAGATGACATTGTGATCTGTAGTGAGAGTAGGGACCAGGTTGAGGAAACCCTGGAGAGGTGAAGATATGCTTTAGAGAGGAGAGGAATAAAGGTTAGCAAGGCTAAAACAGAATGTATGTGTGTAAATGAGAGGGAGGGTAGAGGAATGGTGACGATGCAGGGAGTAGAGTTGGTAAATGTGGATGAGTTTAAGTACTTGGGATCATCAGTTCAGAGTAATGGTGAGTGTGGAAGAGAAGTGAAGAAGAAAGTACAGGCAGGGTGGAATGGGTGGAGAAGAGTGTCAGGAGTGATTTGTGACAGAGGGGTACCAGTAAGAGTGAAAGGGAAGGTCTTCAAGAGGGTAGTGAGACCAGCTATGCTATAGGGGTTGGAGATGGTGGCATTGACAAAAAGGCAGGAGTCAGAGCTGGATCTGGCAGAGTTAAAGATTTTAAGATTTGCACTGGGTGTGACTAAGATGGACAGGATTAGGAATCAGTATATTAGAGGGTCAGCTCAGGTTGGACAGTTTGGAGACAAAGCAAGAGAGGCGAGATTGCGTTAGTTTGGACATGTGCTAAGGAGGGATGCTGGGTATATTGGGAAAAGGATGCTAAGGATGGAGCTGCAAGGTAAGAGGAAAAGAGGATGTGGTGAGAGAGGACATGCAGGCGGTTGGTGTGACAGAGCAAGATGCAGAGTATAGGAAGAAATGGAAACAGATGATCTGCTGTGGCGACCCCTAATGGGAACAGCCGAAAGAAGATGATGATGATGATGATTTTGGTAAAGATCACTGCGAGAAAAATAAAATTAGTTGTTGTTGTTGTGTCTTTCAGCTTATAGTAGGGTAGGGTAGTATAGGTAGGTGTCGCCACAGCGGAACTCCTGTCCGCTAATGTTTGGTAGTGGATTTTTGCATGCCAAGTTACCAGCCCTGATGCACAACCTTCAACGAAGGCATGCCCATTCACGCATGCCTCCACACAGAAGATGCTCTAGCTGAGAATCAACCGTGACAACGTCTTGCTGTGAGGCGACAATGCTACTGCAGCACCACTACCGCGGTTGAGAAAAATAAAATTAGTACTGTGTACATATTAAATAATAGTTATGAACAAATGAGATTTCCTTTATGTGTATATATATATATATATATATATATATATATATATATATATATATATATATATATATATATATATATATATATATATATATATATATATATATATATATTTTAGTAGTAATAAACACTGAAGAGAGGGAGAAAATGAGGTAAGTGTACATGCCAGTACAATGTCATGCTAAGAAAAGAGAACCAAGATTAAAGTCTCCAAGGAGAAATAACAGACAGGATGTCAGGTGCATTGAATGAGTATGAAGAAAAGGAAAAACAGAGATTGGTGGAAAACAAGAAAAGTGTAGACAAGCTGCAAGTACATTTATTTTGCACACATTTACAAAAAAGATTATTGTTCTTAAAATGTTTTTGAAATACTTTGGAGCTTTTCTTTCTGGGCATCCTCTGAAAATGGGTACCTACCAAGTCAGACTTTCCCAGTAATTAAATGTCAATAAATAAATACATACATACATACATACATACATACATACATACATGCGTACATAAATAAATAATAAATCCAGAGTTTGGTATATACATTAGGATTCAAGCTGATTAGACAAGTTGTTCTAATCAAAGTTTTGTAGTTTTGTGGAAGAGGGAGTAGAAGGCTTAGACTTTACCTAAAATTGTGGAAGAGGGAGTAGAAGGCTTAGACTTTACCTAAGAAACAGAAGCATTTCTAGTAGTTCTTGAGATCTTTGTAAAGTTTTGTTTGGAATGATTTATAATTTGCCAGGTATATCATCTCCTGGGACATCTTGTTCCAAGTGGTTTGAAGAATTCCGCTAAAGCTCCCTTAACTAATTGTGAGATTAAATGGGGGCTTAACTAGCATTGTTGTACTGCTTTTTTTACTTTATATACATTATTCTGAGTGCTTCACTTGTAGTTTAGCTTCTAGGGCAGGACATAGTGATTGTGTATGATTTTAAAAGTCAGGTGTGAAAGGAGAAGCACGCACAGAGCTGATTTGGGGATTTACTAAGGATGTCAATAAGAGTGTGTAATATGACTAAGGGATTGGTGATAAGTTGGGTATACTGCCTAAAGAGGGGTAGTGCTTTATGAGAGGGATAAGTGCTGGGTAATGCATGCCAGGGCACAACTCCTGGAGATGTGGCTGCACTGTGTGCATTAGTGTGTGGCAGGTGTTATGGGGTATCAGGTTAATAGGATGCTGACCACATACAGTCTTGGTCATGGGAGCATCCCCTTTGAGAAATGGGATTGGCACCAACACCCACTGGCAGGGATGACTGCAAACCATGAGATCTTGGCTGCTTGTACTTTGGAAGTACCTGATAGCTGCATACCCCATATATCTGTGGGTGTGCACACCATGGTTTCACAAGGCACCCTACTGGTAAGTGGTGTGGAGGAAGTAGCACTATATGAATATCACCTACTCAACCTTTGCAGTGCACTACAGTAGAGGTGGATGAACCATTGCCATGGGTACAATTCCAGATTCGGTGCACTGAAACAATGGAGGTACCAAAGGGCCTGCCCAACACATCAGTGTGGTCAGCCATGTATTGAAAACCATCATGTGCCTCATCACACGGGCCATCTAATATAGCTATCATCTCTGCCATGGCAGTAGTCATGTCTATCTGTGTTCTAGTGGCTGCCTTGCACATTCATTGTGCAATCCCCATTGTGACATCCATCTCAGACAATGACCAGGAAACACAGCAGTGATGGCTACCAGCCCACCTCTCCTGTCCTCTGTCTCCTGTCCTGATACTCTTTTGCTCATTGTATATGCATGGTTAGGGGCCAACTATGCCTGCTGAGAAGGTGTGCTAGGCATGTCTTGTCCTTTCACAGGTTGTCTTGTGGTGGGCCTATGTTTCATAGTTAACATAGCTGTGTCACTGGACATGGGTGGTAGTGTGTCCCCCATTGTCACCACTGGCAATATCAGCACTGTGACTTCTGAAAAAAAGCAGATAAACACGTGTGACATCTCACCAACCAGTTGTGGATCAGTGTTACTGGTTGCTATTGTATAAAGAATGAAAACACATGTACCTTGAGTGGTATGCCATTATGTTTGCATCCCAGATGTGCCTGTAGAGAAGAGGTGGCTAGCTGAGTGCATAGCATATGTAGGTCTCTAAGCTGTGTTACTGATATAAGATTATTTTAACCTGGTGCATCACCAATAGAGACATCCATCTTGGCTCCCACATCCAGGCTTCCACAGACACATAAAACAGGAGCTCCACCATGGCAGTCAGTGTGGACTATAAAGGCAGACCCAAACTCATTGATATCTTCTTCTGTATAATGACATAAGCCTTCTGGCAGACGTGTAGGATTATGTTGCTGACCCTTTGAAAGACCTAATGGAATCTCCTGTTGTGGCCACCAACTGCATTTATGTCTGCCATGACCTCAAGCCACACATGGCCATGGAGGAGGTCAGTCACTTTTATCTATTTCTATAATCTGCTATCCATGCTCATGAAGGCCTACAATAGCATATTCAATCTATTTCTGGACAAAGCTTCTCTGTCTTGTTTCCTGTTTGGTTCTATGCCATAGCTTGTTAACGTGGACATAGAACTAGATCCAGTGAGCAAACATCTCACATATGCAGTAGCTGTTATGTATACATCCTCATATGGTTGCTGTGATATGTTCAAGTGCAACCCCCATCATTCCTCATTATCACAAGGCAGGTCCTCATAGCATCCTTGTAGGGTAACTATGGGAAGGACCATGTTGTGGCATGTTTCCTATCAGCAGCGTATGCATACTTTTGCTCAATAAAAATAGCCATAACTTTCTACACATATTTTTACCAACCCAGTATCTATTAATTTGTTTTCTGGCTCCACCTTACATTGTCCACCATGTTACATATATGACACTAATATACAAACAGTATACATTGCAACACAAACCTCTCTGTCAGTGCTGCATAACAGTGATCATACTGTACCTCACATAGCACTAGACCTACTACTGAAGCTGTCTACAGGTGGCTGTGGAGCCCCCACCCAAAAAAGCTAGCATTTATGCAGTCAGTACTCACAACTGCATATGGTATGTTTCCTTTCAATTGATCATATTACAATCTTCTGTAATCTGTGAAACATTGTGGTAATGTACACCAGAGCTCCATCACACACTTACCGGAGCCCCTCACCTACTGTCACCAGGTAGATGTAATGCAATTTCCATCCAAAAATATCAAAGGAATACTATTGTTAAGTACACATTTTTCTCACATGTTGCTGCTAAATGTATTTTTACCAAAGCAGTTATAGACTAGTCTTTCATCTCTTAATCAAATTCTGTAATAACCACTACTGGGTGGATGTAACATGTGCCAAACAAAAATCCTTAGTATAATGAGCACTACAGTTGCTGCAGCTGTTTTTATTATACAACTTTAAGGCTCATTATATGTCAATTATGCTAACTTAGGCTAAATGCCTCTGGACTGCACATTTATCACAATGAGACTGTGCAGTAAGGCTCATGCATAAACAAATGTGAAGCGCAATGTACATGTGTGGGCACCTCCATTACACTGACAGGGATCACATTTGTTAATCAGCATAATGGCCCCTAAGAGCACTATAGTGTAACCATGGACAGGGATGTTGGTTGTACAGAGTGTATGCATTTAGGTCAGCATGCCTTTCATTCCCCCAAACACCACACTGGCATGCTGTTTGATAATATGTGAATAAATGTTGACTCTATCAAGCTGTCCTACTGAGATCCAATACATATTACATGACACCTGCAACATGCATTTCTTTGAGTTTGCTAACATTTTCATCTAGATTGCAACTTGGCTATGAAGTTGCCATGGATTCTGAGAGTATTGAGTGAGGAAAAGCTTCTGCATGATGCTGAAAGGCCACACAATTATTTCTGTTATCTCCTGCATAGGAACCACTGGGGGCTCCTTCTGGGGGACATTTAGGAAGGTTCCCAGAACAAAGTAGATGCCTGACATTGCCAAGCCAGGGGAGTGGTCTCTTTTGAGCAGTATTATCTGAAGAGTTACCACTTTTTTTTTAAACAAGAAATATCTTAAATGAATTATCACTTATGCTGTAGGCAATCATTCATTTATATAAATGAAAGCAAACCATATTGACATATTTTCAGCTGCAACATTACATATCACATATAATCTTCTATACAGAACACTATGTAGCACATACCATTCCTGCCTTCCCTTAAACCTCATTCCTCCTTCTCCAAAACATTATTCTGTGTGTACTGTTCCCATAATTCACATTTTTCTATGTAATTTGTTCCTACCATTTTCTAAAGATCCCACTTTCAGTTATTTTATCTCTGTTACTGTATTTACTAGTTCTAGTATGGTTGGCTTAGACTTTGAGTTCTATTTTCTAGTAATCACTTTTTTGGCAGCCACCAGAATTAAAATCAGCAAAGCCTTACGATGTCTAGACAATTCTGATCCTGTATCACAGCTCAAAAAATTATTTTCTTGGGTACACCAATATGCTCACGTAGCATTTCTGAAAGAGTAGTCTACAGGGAATTTTTAAAATATGCCAAAACATTACACTCCCAAAAATGATGTTCTGAATGATCTCTTTCTTCCCCAGCATCTAACCTTTGCAATCTACATGAGGAAAAGTCTTCTGTTTGGGGTATAAACAAGCAAGAAGTGGTACCACCTTGACCATTTTAGACAATGGGAACAGGAGTTTAGAGAAAGTGCACCAGAGTTTTATAGTAAGAAGTACTGACAAATCATTCTTTGTGATCGGTTTATAGGCATAGTTTACAGTGATACCCAAAGGGGGAATGAAAGTTCCCCCACAGGGCATTGATGTATAACAGGTGCCGAGTAAAAACAAGTGCACTGTTTCACAGCAGTATATTAAGCTGCTGTGAGGCAAAGACTAAAAAAAGTCAAGGGCTGCCATTCCTTTTAGCTTAATAAATATATCTTTGCTATTTATTTTGTGTACAATAAATACATAAATAAAATAAAATAAAATAGTTGAGTAGCACAAGTAGAACAACTTGCTGTTTTACTTTCCCGTTGCTAAAAGTGGTTTAAAATGCTATGTTTAGCAAATGTGAAAGAAATAAAGAAAAACAAATGCAATTCAGTAAAAAATATAAAGAAAATATAATTCATTCTTGTGTGTGTGTGTGTTTGTGAGTGTGTATGAGAGAGAGAGAGAGAGAGAGAGAGAGAGAGAACCTGAATGAACAAGCGACCAAGTGAGAGAGTGCATATCTCTCGACTTCCTCACTCAAGACTTCTAGACAAAGTCAACAGTAATAGGGGGTCAAAGTCAGGGAAAACATTTAAGTATAGCCCTAATTCACTTAAAAACTAAATAGATCAAGAGGTTTTCAGTCAACATACATTTTAGGTTCATAGGTTCATAGGTTTATACTAGGCTATCTGCCCTAAGGCATTTATAAGCCTAGCCCAAATTTTTGTGGCTTACGCCACCCCTTATATGAAAAAATACTGTGCCCATTAGTTTGTTGTGCCTCTGTCCAGCAGTGGCACAGAGATGATTCCCGGGGTAAACCTACGATCTCCCATCCACAGGTCTAGATTTCTCTTGAACAGAGTCAGCGAGGTGCTCTGCCTCACATGGACCGGGATTTTATTCCACAGTATAGGGAGTCTCTGAGTGATAAATCTATCCCTCCAGCACGTCCTATTTATATCCGTGCTAAGGTTTAAGTCACTTGCTCTAGTGGTTTTGGTGGATTTGGATTTTTTGAGGTGGAGCATGTCCATTAATTCCGGGTTGGACATGGCCTTGTATGTCAGGCACATGTCACCTCTGAGCAGACGGTATGCGACTGAATAGAGCTGGAGTTTCTTCAATCTGGCAGCATATGACAGATTTTGGAGTCCCTTTATCCTTTTGGTGAGGAACTTTTGGGGTCTCTCCAATTGCTGCAGATGTCGGGTGAGATACATCCCGAATGGGGCATTGTACTCGATCATTGGTCTGATAAGTGAAGAGTACAGGGGAACAATGACCTCACTAGATCTGGATGTGAATCCCTTCATGATCAGGTGGGCAATGTAGAAGGTCTTTCTAACCACTTTAGCAATGTGAGTGTCAAAAAAAGGCCACTGTCAACCTGGGTCCCCAGGTCCCTGATAACCTCTTCTGTGCTTAGTGGATTGCCACCTATATGGTAGCTTGGGGTTACCTTGTTTTTCCCGAAGGGTATGACTATACATTTTTTGGCATTTAACTTCAGGCCATGGCTCTGGCACCAGCTATCTGTTTCTGTGAGTCCCTTCTGAAGCATATCCGTGTCCGATGCACTTTCCACTATGGCCCCCAGTTTGCAGTCGTCTGGAAACTTTGTCAGCCAAAGTCCTCCCATGCTGGCCTGTACTTCTGAGAAGTAGATGCCAAACAATAGGGGGCCAAGGACCGAGCCCTGTGGGACACCACTTGTGACCGGCTTGGAGTCTGACACAGCACCAGCAACTCTAACCCTGTGGGTTCTGTCCTTAAGCCAGTTTGCAACCCATCTTGTGACATATGGGTTTACATTTAAGCTGGTAAGTTTTTCTACAATACCGAGTGGGGTATTGTGTCGAAAGCCTTTGCAAGGTCAAGGTAGGCTGTATGGACTGCCTTTCCCTCATCAATGGCCTTGGTGACTGTTTCGAAGAAGTTAACCAAGTTCAAAAGGCATGATCTTCTCTTGACAAAGCCAAACTGGGTCGGGTCCAATGTCTGCAAGTCCCCTATATCTTTGTTTATGAGCTCCATTATGATCCTCTCCATAGCTTTGCAGACTAGACTTGTTAAGCTTATGGGGTGGTAATTACCAGGGTCCATAGAGGCGCCGCCTTTGTGGAGTGGGACCACAGTTGCCGTACGCCACTCCTTGGGCACTTATCCTGTGGTAAGGCTGAGATTAAACAGCTGCCTTATGTGCGGGGTTAATTCCTCATTTAGCTCGTGTAGCACACAGCCGGGGACACCATCCGGTCCCATTGATGCTGTGTTTTTAGCTTTAGAGAGAGCAGCTTTCACCTGCGCATTTGAGATGTCCGGGAGGCTACACTCGGCTGGGATAGTTATCTCTCCTTTAGGGGAGAGGGGTGAAGTTTGCACTGAACCTGTCTGCCAATATGTTGGCAATGTCTGTGGGTTCAGTGATTTTTGTATCATTTTGGACTAATTCTGAGCATATCTGGGAGTTTCCACCCAGGTTCCTAACATAGCTGAAAAAGGCCTTATGATTGTCCTTTGAATCCATGGCAATTTTTCTCTCAAAATTGGCCTTAGTTGATTTTATGAGTGCTCGTAATTTTTACTAATAATGATCAGGGTGACTTCCCTTTTATGGATTTTGTTCTATCATGTAATAGCTTTCTCCTCTTATTGTAAAGTTTGTTAATGGCTGGGGTCCACCAGACTGGACGTTTGCCCTTTGTGGAAAGAGTCTTGGTTTTATTTGGGATTGCCTGATCCATGCAGTCCTGGAGGTGTTCATAGAAGGCATTTGTAAGGGCTTCCGCAGCTTGGGTTGTGGTTTCCTCTGGCTCAGGGGCCTTGAAGGATACCACACCAGTCTTGAGTAGTGTGAAGTTTGCTTTAGAAATTCTTCACTATGGTCTTTTTGTTTGGGGTGGGGCGGGATGTGGATTTCCAGTGAGATTAGTTTATGATCAGATCTCACCAATGAGGGATATACTTCGTGTGGAGCATTTTGTCCCCATGTTTGTGACAATGAGATCTAGTATATTTTCTCCTCGTGGGAACAGTGACTAGCTGTTCCATGGCATTTGAATTTATGAACTCCAGGAACCGTTGGGCTAGAAAGTTAGGGCTTGAGTAATGTTCCCAGTCTATATTCGGGTAGTTGAAGTCACCCAATATGATGGTGTTTGGAGATACATTTATACTCTCCAGTGTCTTCAGGAAGGCTGTGTGGGGTTCCTGAGTTTGAGAGGGTGGCCTGTAGCATGCTACAATTTGTAGAGCAGTTTTGCCTGTGGTTAGTTGCACCTGGATGGTTTCGAAGCTTCATGCGTTGCCACCAACCTGGAGGTGTGGGTATCCTTTATGAATATGGATACACCCCTCCTTTTGTGGTGTGGTCCGGGTTTTGGGGCGGAACGCATGATATGAGGTAAAACCTAATAGTGCCGGGGTGCTCTCAGGAGCCTTGAACCAGGTTTCAGTTACAGCACAGACATCGATGTTCTCCATACTGAGAAGGGCCTCAAGTCGTGCATTTTGAGATTTAGACTTCTGGCATTGAGCAGCATTACCCTCAGTTTCTTCCCATTTTTGTTTTCTAGGGTGGTAGGTTTAGAATTTGAGCCTTGCCTAAAAAGGCACTATGGGGTGGCAAGAGCCTTAGCCAATATCCGGAATCCCAGGGTGACAGGTGCAAGCCGTCCCTTGCGAAGCAGCGTGGCTTGTCAAGCATGTCATCCCAGGCAGACAGACACTGGATCCCCTTTGAATGACACCAGACATTAAGCCAATTGTTAAAGCTGATCATCTTGTCTCTATATTGTGGCATCATTCTTGGTGAAGGAAGGATACTGCTCAGGGTTAGGGTCATACCTGCCTGGGCTACATAATCAGAGAGCTCCTCTATGTCTCTTTTCATGTAGTCCAGGGAGGTACGTCTCAGGTCGTTCACACCAGCATGGACAATGACTGTGTCATATTTGTACTTGCCGTGGAGTGACCCGAGTGCTTGTGTTATGTGGCGGATTCTAGCGCCCGATAGGCAGCTTACTGTGACCCTCTCCTTGTTCAGCCTGGTGAGTGGGACGTCAGTGTGTCTGACTATGGAGTCACCTATGACAAGTATGTTTGATGTTGTATTTGGCCTTAAGGGCTGTGACTGCTTTGCACACTGCTTTTGTGGTTTATGTGTTGCTTGTGGGGTGTCTTGAGGTAGCACTTGTTTGGGTGTCTGCTTTGGAGGCCTCTGCTGTTTAGGTAAATTTTTACTCAGAGCCTCCGAGTATGTCTTTGTGTGTTTATGTGTTTGATTCAGTGGAGTGGTAGCATTATGTGAGGCTGGTTTTGTGGTGTGTGTAGTTGCCTTCTCCTCCTGTCTGGTCTTGCCAGTCCTGAGTTGAGAGAGCTCAGCCTCCAGTTTGGTTAAATAGCTGCATCTCTCGCAAGTATTTGTGTTATGTGGGAGGAGGAGAGGGTTGTCTGTGTACATGAGGCAGTTATAACATTGCCTCAAGATTCCCAGATTCACCAGCTGGACCGGAGAGGAGATTGACAACTGACCTTTTTTCTGAACAATAAGAAATATGAAACCATAATATTTGCCTTTACTGACAATACAAAACTCCTCAGTGATTTACTAGAAAATCAAACATTTTTGAGGGACAGGCAACAAAGATGAGATAAAATTAAGGATATTCTATGCAATCATGGAAAGTTGAGAGACATGGTGATGTTGCAATGCCTTATACTGCATGAGGTTTTTTTTCTATTCATTTGATCATAACGAGACAACTGAAGCAAACTCAGTAAAGAAAGCGGCTGAAATTTTTGGGCACATTTGTGTGTGTGGAGGCTGTGAGTGTGTATCTATGTATGTATGTATTTATCTATCTATATAGATATATAGGTGTGTGTGCATGTGTGTGTGTGTGTGTGTGTGTGTGTGTGTGTGTGTATGTATGTGTGTTATATTTATATGTGTATAAGTCTGTCTGACTGATCATGTTCATCAGTGTCTGTGTCTTTTTGTCTAACTGCTTTTAAACATGAGATACATAACTTATATTATGAAAAAAAAAAAAAAACAGCACTAGTCAATGAACAAGAAATAGCTACTGTATATTCTGCTTAGTGCTCCAAAACAACAGATGTAACTATTTACTGGCAGCTCATATATTACAACAAACACACTACTATAGAATCAAAAGAAAATGCTACACTGTAACACCTTTTTTAATCTGAGAATGTTGTGACTATCTGATCAGCAAACTAATTAATAATGTATGACTTTCTAGAGTGTAAAACTATTAAGTAAAGAATCACACAATTAAAACATACTATGCTTACAACTTATTGCTGTTTCTCAATGTGCCACCCCGGTATCCAAGGTGTATATTTATGAAATGGGATGGGTGAGGGTAGAGCTTGATAATGCACATTTAGGATGGTGCTTCTTTGAGAAATAAAAAGTAAAAATAATAATGGGAGACAAAGGACCAAAATCAGGGACAGCAAAGTACTAAGAATGTATATTCCTGTGCAGGCCTTTTTATATTTAGAAAGGTGACAGAATAACAGGTTTTGTATTAGTATGTGTTTACAAATGCTGTTAAGTCTCAAATTCAAATATCTGTTATTGTTTAGTGACTGTAATTCTGTCTGATGTTAGAAAAAACACAAATGCAATGAGGAGCAGATTAAAATATAATGCAAAATCAAAAACATTCTGCAAAATCAGCAACAGCTGAGAGCATCTATGCCCCTCCACACACAAATAAACACACACACACACACACACACACACACACACACACACACACACACACACACACACACACAAAACCATCAATTACAGCCACTGGTAACACTAAACCTCTGCGGTCTGATTGTGAGCAAATGAACAAACAAGGACATAACTGTCACACACAGCCCCACAGCCACTACATAGGACAGTGGAAGAATAATGCTCTCATGCAGATCTGGGCACTGTGTATGAATGTGAAGGAATCCAGTTTCTGAGCTCACTGCTGCCAGACTACAAAGTGGTACCCACTGCAACCCTTTAAATACCTTTCAACCAACTCAGAAATCAAGGAGAAAAAATAATTGGGGACAAAAGACCAAAACCTGGGATAAATATAATGCCTTTATATATTTAAAAAGTTGCTGGAGGATTTTACATCAGCATGTTTTTCTGAAGGCTATTAAGTCTGAAACTCGTGTCTGTCATTATTTTGCCAAGAAATGCAAACTTTACAAGGAATAACAAATATGTGAGGCAAAATCAGTGACAGTCTACAAAATCAAGGACAGCTGAGAGCATCTATACCACCCACATAAACACACACACACACACACACACACACACACACACACACACACACACACACACACACACACACACACACAAAAACACATGTACACATAAACACAGGCACACAGCCGAGGATAAATACCTTCTGGCATCCTGGATAATTGGCATGTGCAGAACTATTACAAATATATAGACATTTAAAATAAATAGATAGAACATGTTGCCAAGCTCATATCTTGGAGGTAATCAATATTTCGTTCTTTTAGTTATAATCAGGCTGAGTCAATGGAAACGGTTCCTTGCTGATTCATGCACCAGCCCAGGGAGTCCCTTTTCAAATGAATCTTCTGCCTTCTGTGTAATTGCCTTACTCTGATTTGGACTGCAGGAAATGCTTGATTGTTTGAAAAATAGCCTGATTAGTAGAGTAAACTAATTTCTTTTTCTTTTTTCACTGGAACTTAGAAGGGCTTGGAACTTTATGTGCAGTAACATGGAAGGAGATCTACACTTAAGTTAAAGGAACAAAAGTAAATAAATAAAGCTAGAAGTAAAAATAAGGTAAAATAAAACAAAATAAAATTATTTCTTTTTTCCATCTGGAGGCTGCATCCCAGTAGCCACTACTATGAGCCGCCCATGAAAACAAATACAAAACAATTTATTTTTTGTCCACTTCTCCTGTCCTCTGTTATACCTGGTCCTTCCTGTCCTCTTCCTGTTGTCTGACCACATCAACTTATGTAGCATTATAGATGTACAATTTCCCACAGTTTCTCCAGCCAGCCTGGTTCTAGATGGGCATCCTGATGCAATGTAGCAGTTGCCTCATGTGCACTGACAACCTGTTTCTTCTTGTTCCTACAAATTCATTACGTGAGAGATGCATCTATATCAGGAACCTAGAATCCAGGCTCTCTCACTCACCAGTCATTTCATCAGATACTAAGCAGGTTGTCAGCATGCACACTTCAACTCCTGCACCTACTAAACCAACAACACATAAGCCTACATATGTGGAGGTCCATACCAGAAACTTACCTAAACATCAGAAACCTTCCAAACACAAACACAAGCAGGATTCACGTAATGCATCCTGTGCAGAACATAGTGGACATAATATATCACACACCAGTGTCTCGGCAGTCAAGCCCCTAAGCCATAACACAAAAACAAACATCTTAGTCATTGGCAACTCACCTGTGAGACACACAGATGTCCCTTTCACCAGGTTGGATAAAGAAAAAGTCACAGCTAGCTGTCAGGTGCCAGGATCCACCACATTACACATGCACTCAAGTCTCTCAACAACATCCACTGTTATGACTCTGGCATAGTTCATGTTGGTGTGAATGATTTGAGACATATCTTACTGGACTATATGAACAGAGACATGACTGAGCTCTCTAATTATGTGCCTCAAGCAAGTATGTCCCTGCCATAAGCAGCATTTTACCTTCACCTAGGATGATACCGCAATTCAAATAAAAAATTATTGACTTCAACAATTGGCTTAGTTTCTGGTGTCATTCAAAGGGGATCCATTATCTGTCAGCCTGGGTGACATGGCTGACAGACCTCAATGCTTTGCCAGAGATGGTCTTCATCTGCCACCCCTGGGATTTCAGTTAGTGGCTAAGACTCTTGCCACCCCCATAGTACCTTTTTTTAGGCATTGTCACAAGAACAAAATTCCCAACATAAAAATACCCTCTAAAACAACCTCAGGGTTATGCTGCTAAATGCTAGGAGTCTAAACCAGAAACTGCACTCACTGGAAGCAGTCTTCACCCTGGAAGATGCTGCCACTTGTGCAGTCACTGAGACCTTGTTTAAAACTGGGAAGAGCACCCCAGCTATACCAGTTTACATTTCCTTCCACATGTTCAGACCACAAACTGAAGGTATGAGAACTAAAAGAGGTGGTGTATCAATATTCATTAAATATAAATACACCTCTAGACTAGTTAAATAGCACGATTCCTTTGAATTATTTCAGGTGCAATTGACTGTAGGTAAGACCCTCTTCATGCCATTGCCAGCTATAGAACTCCCTCCATGAACCAGGACATCTATTCAGCCTACTTAGATCTACTTGAGTCAATCTAGATACAACCAAACATCCTAATTCTGGGTAATTTAATTACCTATCCATTGACTGTGTAAATTATATGTGTTCTAACTCACTTTCCCAAAAGTGCCTAGAATTCATTAACTCCAAAGGCCTGTACCAGCTGGTTGACACACCCACAAGATGGCTCACACATCCTGGATCTGGTGTTCAACAACATGGGAGGACCACTGCACCACCCCCACTCTGCAGCCATCTCTGGTGAGATGTGACCACAAATATGTCTCTCTCTAGAAGTAACTATAACACAAGACCCCCCCTTGCAACAACTAGACTAAAAACATCTCCAAGGCCCATTATAACCTCATATGTGACAGAATAAATAGCTTCATAGCTCCTCCCCCACTGATGGAACAGACACCTATGCTGAGGTATATACTGAAGCTTTATACTAGCACCTGTACAATTGCATTGACTCTGCTGTACCTGATAGAACCAAAGCAAGATCTTCAAGGAAAAACAAACCTGCCTGCTGGGCAACTCACATTAATAGGCTATGCAATAAGAGAACGAAATTGCTGTCTAAGAGTAGAAAGGAATGGTCTGAAAACTGGAAACACTCCCTCCTCAACTTAAACAAGCAAATAAGACTCCTAGTGAAGTCCTCCAAAGCTAACCACAAATCCAAATTAGCTTCCCTAACTAAGGATAACCACAAGCCATTATTTAGTTGCATCCGTAACCTCAAAGGTAAGGACCAGATTTGCACTGAAATTGTAGTTAATGGTACTACATATACAGAACCTGTGGATATAGCAAACCTGCTGACTGACAGGTTCACTGAAAATTTCACTCCCCTGTCCTCTCCACATAGACCCCAAAGCTTCTCTAACACCTGTCTTCCACCTAGTTATTTCTGAAGAGCAGGTCTTAAACACCATTTCCATGGCCAAAATTACAGCCTGTATGGGACCAGACAACATCCCAGGCTTTGTTATATATAGGTTAAAACAGGAATTAGCATCACCATTGGGCATACTTTTCAATCACAGCCTAAGCACTGTCTTCATCCCAGTGGAATTGAAAACAGCTACCGTCATCCCTTTGCACAAAGAGGGTGCATCCACAGACCTTGGAAAGTATAGTCCCATTAGCCTGACCAGCCTTATCCACAAGGCCATGAAATGAATCATCATGGGCCTTATTAACAAAGATATAGGAAATCTCCAAATGCTTGACCCCACTCAGTTTGGCTTTGTCAAGGGGAGATCATGCCTATTAAACTTGTTAGACTTCTTTGAGACAGTCACCAAAGCTCTAGATGAGGGAAAATCTGTGCATACAGCCTACCTAGACTTAGCTAAGGCCTTTGACATAATTCTCCACTCAGGCATTATTGAAAAACTCACACAGCTGGGTATCAACCCAAATATTGTCAAGTGGGTTGCAAACTGGCTCACTGATAGAACTCGTAAGGTCAAAATAGGCACTCCACCTCCTCCAGCAGACCTGTAACCAGTGTTGTTCCACAGGTATCAATTCTGGGACCTCTACTCTTAGGAATCTACTTTTCTGAAGTACAGGCTAAAACTAAAGGACTGTGGCTGACAAAGTTTGCTGATGACTGCAAGCTGGGTATGATATTTGAAACCCCTAGCAATGTCAACGTCCTTCAAGAAGGTCTTACGCAGACTAATGACGGGTGCCAAAGTCACGGTCTTAAAATTAATGCAAAAAATACATTATCATCTCCTTCAACAAGGGTGATGTTCCTGCAAACTACAGCTTATAACACCAGAAATTACAGGAAAACATGTCAGACTGGAAGAGCAAACAAAGTTAAAAATGTTATAAATGTTATTGCTGCAAGTAAAAACTTTAACCTATCAAGGCTTCCTCAGGCAAACAAGACTCTTAGATAGTAAGAGCAGTTATATACTTCAGAATCACATGATAAAGGTTACACGATATAAAACCATATGATATAAAAACATAATAGAAAATATCAAAAACAATAAAAATAGCAAATGACCACTTATTACATATTAGAAAACATAAAATGCATTTTTAGCCACTCAAAATACCACAGTTATACTTGTTTATGCAGCTTCTTCAATAAAGGTTTAAGGGAGACATAGTCATTCAACCCATGGGGATATGGGCTCTTAACCACAATATTCAGTAATATTCAAACATTTCAGTATTTTGGACAATATCACCACCCCATAGGTTATAGTGTAAAACACTTAATATACAAAATTTAAAATTATGATTATGTCCATTTTTTAAAGTATGTTTGTAAAGAGCATTGGTTAAAACACACCTGTTTATTTCAGACACATGACTGCTAATGCACTATTTCAATTTCTGATTCATCTTAACGTAATAAGCACAACATGCCACACATTTCACCAAATAAACTAATTTTTTTGTGTTACAGTAACCAAATACCTTCACTGTTACCACAAAACCATCTAGTGGGTGTAAGAAAGTCTTGTCTGCATTGATATAACTACAATACACACATCTTCCACATTTAGATATGCCTTTTCGCATACTCTGAAAATAAGGTTCTACAGAAGGTTGCTTTTGATAATGTAATAATTGCTTTAAAATTTGAGCATCTTCTGTAACCAAATTGTGGTTATGATGGAAGTACTGAATTTAGTTCAGGTACATTCTGGAGTATGCGCCAGTGTTTACTTATAATATGTTTAACTTGAGAAATATTTTTATTGAAAGTTAACATGCATCTAAGTGTGTTATGTTGTGGTTGTAACCTCTTATAATGTGGTTGGTTACTGGAAAATATAGGCTTGTCTGTCAGATCACACTGATTTCTAACCTCATTACAAATGGTTCTAACAGTCTCAGTAGCATACCCTCTATTATTAAAATCAAGGATCATATTTTCTAATTGAATATTCATCATACTATCTATGGTATTCATTCTCGCTGCTCTCATCATTTCATTGTGTACGACATCACTGAAAGTAAATTGTGGGGGTTTACTACTTTGGTGTAAATATGAATTACGTTTTACAGATTTTTCATACAGCTTAGTTTCTATGCAGCCACTACTATTTTTAAAGATGCTAACATCTAAAAAATTAGTTCTTGTACTAGAAATATTTTTCTTAAATTTCAAAATTCAGATGTATTAAAAATATATTGCAGCTAAAAATTATTAAAAATAATTTCATCACCTTACCATATCAAGAACAAGTCCTCAACAAATTGCCAATAGAATGTAACATTTTCCACATATATATTCAGAGATGATAAAATAAATTGACATTCCCAGATGTGCATTACAATATTTGCGTAGGTGTTAACGACAGGCATACCCATCTCTACACAATGCACTTGCCTAAAAATCTTTTTCTGAAACAAGAAAATTTTATTTGTAAGCATCAACATAAGTAACTGACATAACATATTTATGTAGGACTGTGTATACCCAGTAAACTCAAGAAGAAACTCTTTCATATATTGCACCCTGTGTCATTAGGTATTACATTAAACAAGGAATCTATGTCCAAGGTCACAAAAAAGATTTATCAGGATTATTTCTATTTGACCAGATATGTAATTGTCATAATAATCATTTGTGTCCTTGAGAAGATTCCCTGTTTTATCAAAAGCCACTCATAATTGCGTCTCTAAAAATTCTGAAATGGGTTCTGTGATCCAACCTCTAGCCAAAACAATGGGTCTTAGAGGTGGATTAAGTAGACACTTGTGGATTTTGGGTATGCTGTAGATTAAATGAATCATCTGTGTTTCAGTATATAAATAATCAAACAATGAAAGGTTAATCAACTCTTGATTCAGGAGCATATGTAAATGCTCAACAACAGTAGCAACAACTTGATTATATTTAGTCTTATCAATGCACTCGTAATCATCGGTGTTTAGCATCTGGTACTTAGAGTCAATATAAATGGTATCTAAAACAACGCCCCTCACCTCCTTGTCAGCGATCTTAATCACAGAGTTTTTATTCAATGATACAACCTCCAAACATTCATTTGCAGTAAGATTATAAAACCTACATTTCTTATTTTTAGTGAGCATGTCATAAATATCACACTCAACCCCCTTTACAAGCATATGAAATATTGGATTAATTACTGACATAAATGTACTAGAACATTTCAATGTACTTATGTTATATGTAGAGTTAGAACCAAGACAATCCTTTAAATTCAACATTCTAACAAAATATTTCACTTCAGAAAGTGTCTTCGAAATGTCATCAGTTTAAGCAGGTAAAAAGGTTAATCCTTTATTAAGAACGGACTCTTCATCCTTGGTTAGTGTATACTTCAATAGATTAAAAACAAGTTGTTCTACTTCTTGGACTGACTGTGAGTTATTGGGCAGCTGTAATCTTTCCTGGGTTGTTGAGTACACATTGCTTTCATTCTCTATTGGTGAGGTTCTGACATAGGAAGCGGTTGATCTAAAAAAGGGAAATCAATGCGGTCCAGTGCATTCATTGGGCTGGAGTCTACAATTGTGTTCTGTTGTATAGTGTTAAAGTTCAAAGCTGTTGCAATATTGTCACTGACTATATTATGATCAGCAGGTTGCAGAACTGTTGTTACAGAAGCTTTAGGTTGAGATATATTCACTTTATCTATGGGTTCAGATATATTTGTTTTGTTTTTATTAGTGCTTCGTTCCACATCTGGTACTCGGGTATGTAAAGGTGTATCAATTCTGTGATTAGCCAAAATTAATACATGTCCTTTCTTAAAGTCATTTATGTCCCTTAACGATTTCTGTTTTTTCACTTCTATTAATCATTTCTCAAAGACTGCAATGTGGTCCATGGTCTCTTGTAATAATTCAGTGCAGATGTTCTGTTCAACAGATGCTACAAGCTCTAAATAAGTCATCTCAATGTCACTGTGTAAGTCTATTTCCACAGGCTCAAATAAGATGTTAATCAATTCCATGTATCTAAATGAACAACTCAGGTTGATGAGCTGCCATCTCATCAAAAGGTTGGGATATTTATTACGATAGGTGGGCATCTTGAGAACCCTTAGACCATGGTTTATGTCTCATGTAGGCAGAGAAACTCAGGGACTGCCATTGCAATTGCTTAAAATGAAAGCAGATATCTTCAAAATGCTTGAGTTTCATTTTAAAACTGCTCTAATGAGTTTGTATCTAGCATGATATGAGATTCAGTTTGCTCATCTTCATTATCAAAAGCACCAAACAAGGGATTTATAGGGACATCTATCAACTATGATAGAGTAAATAAAGAATGAATAGGTCCATTAATGTAGAGGGTATGGCTCCAGCTCTTGACATATCCATAGCCAACTGTACAAAATCCACTTAAAATTGTAAAAACAACAGTCAGCAAATTGGTAAATCCTGTGGTGTTTCACCAAAAAATGGTAAGCTCATAAAACCAAAATTTACAAGAAAACACATCAGACTGGAAGAACCAGCAAAGTTAAAAACATTATAACTTTTATTATTGCAAGTAAAAACTTTCACTTATTAAGGCTTCCTCAGGCAAACAAGACTCTCTAGATAGTAAAAGCAGTTATATACTTCAGAATCACATGATCAATAGTCACATGATAAAATCACATGATATAAAATCCCATGATATAAAAAATAGTAGAAAATAATAAAAATAATAAAAATAGTAAACAACTGCTTATTACAATTTAGAAAACATAAATATGTAAAATGCATT
Organism: Protopterus annectens; assembly: GCF_019279795.1. NCBI lineage: Eukaryota > Metazoa > Chordata > Ceratodontiformes > Protopteridae > Protopterus > Protopterus annectens. The sequence goes on along the minus strand of NC_056730.1, from coordinate 284,929,316 downwards.
TATAGCCAGTCAAAATATCATGTTATTCTCATTTATGTAGCTCCTTCAATAAAGGTCTAAGGGAGACATAGACATTCATGCTGGGGAAGGTTATGGGCTCTTAATTGCAATATCCAGTAATATTCAGACAGTTCAGTATTTTGGACAGTATCATCACCTTGTAGGTTATGGGGTAAAACATTTAATATAAAACATTTAAAATTATGATTATTTCCATTTTCTAAAATATGTTTATAAAGGGCATTGGTTAAAACACACCTGTCTATCTCAGATACATGACTGCTAATTTATTGAAGGAGCTACATAAACAAGCATAACCATGATATTTTGACTGGGTATAAATTAAGTCAGTGATTAGGTAAAACAGTTGCAGTATAACAGATTTATTTCATTTCAAAATGGTGACTATTGCAGATGTAAATGACTGTGAATATGGTTGCAGCAATACATTGACATGACCTTTATAAATTTTAATTATTTCTACAGCTAGCATGAAAAATGGTCTGGTAAATAAATGCACAAACATCAAGCAAGCATGAACTTTAAGTTTAAAAGATAGCCATCCTACCCATTCTTAGGACTGTTGTAAAAGTTTGTGTTGTTTTCTTTATTGCTTATTGTTTTGCTTTACATTTACATTCTTTTAAGAATGCAAGCAATTGGTATTATTGACAAACATAATTGGAGCCCTTCTTTCCACCTTCAGTGTCATGCAGTTTAGATGAGATAGTGCCAAAACATTGTTTCATGTCCTTGTCATGTTCTCTAAGAAACACGGGTTGCAATTGTTACCACTTATTGCTATTATTTTCCAAAAGTACCTCAAGTTCCATGAAATACGTTGGACAGTATCAGATAAATGTAAGCACAGTTATTGGAGATAATTGCTATAACAGGAAGTGAGTCAGTATTCTAGAAACTCTGACGTCACTATTTATCATTTGAGATGTTCACATTGATCACTGCTGCAGTAGCCTTAGCTATATGGGTTATATCCTGCCAAGCGTCATGACACCTTCCACACCCCCAAACTGTCAAGCAGCTTGAGATTGGTTGACTAAAAAACAAGTTTGGGTGTGAAGCCCTTCAGAACTTTATTGCTGGACAATACACTCCTCTATGCTTTTGAGGATTGATTCAGCTTGTGCTTTCCTTTGTTGGGCAGATAAGTTCCATTTGTAGAAAAAACTTCCATTTTCTTAAATGTACTGTGTTTTATTACTATCCTCTTCAGGAAAATTATTTTAAAGCTAGGAGTGTTATGTTTTAACACACTGTCTTGAGACTGTAATGTACTTTTACACAGAGCACTTGTTTTTTTCTGTCAGTTTTAATGTAGTGTAAACTAACTGATAACCTATTTTCTGTGGAGAAACTGTGTAATTTTTCCATTGTGGAGTTGCTAACATGTTTGAAAGTGCCTTTTACTGTTTCTTCTGTCAAAAATGTAACTTCTATGGACCATTAGTTTTACTGGCATTTGCTGCTGGCTTTTTCTAGGAAAGAAGCAAGATTGCTGCTTGACCATGGAACAGATTGTTGCTCCCATCGTTGGTCTTTATTCCAGACACAAAAAGAAAAAGTTAAGCAAACAGCCTTTGCCACCACAGCAGGCTAGCAATTTGCCTCAGATGCAGGTGGATGACTCTGCTGTGGCCATTTGTTGTACCTCAGACTACTCATCTTTTACCCTGGATCTCTCTGCTGTAGCACCTACAACCACTATGGATTGGGTTTAGCCATGACCTCTGTGGATGTTGGGGTCCCTTCAGTGGACAAGGATCAGCCATTCTTGGGAGCGGGAACAGAGAAGGCTTTCCCTGTTATGTCAGAATGCTGCACCCATCCCTGGGGGGAACTGCTGCCATTAATAAGATGGCTGGCCCCATTTTGTGTGTCAAAATGAAACAGAAAATCGAATGTGTATCCACTCTTTCTCAAATTTCTTTAGATAGGAGTAGTTTACTGAGGAGGCTACTGATCCTTTTTGTTGAGTAGTTTCTGGTTAAAAAAAAAAAAAAAAAAAAAAAAAAGGATGCCTCTTTTCCTGAAGTGATTCAAGATTCTGAATCTAAACAGGAAGATGCAGGGATAGATTCAGGGTTTTGTTCTTAGATTTTTGATTAAGACTTCGAGGACAGCTCAGTTTCTAATTCTTCCTATGGGGGTTTCTCATTCTCTGAGACTATTGCTAGGATGTCCCAGTGTTTTAGTGGGAGAACACTGAGGTTTCACAGTCCCTCAGAAAATATTATGAGTTATTACAGAAGGATTTTCCAAAACCTACACCCATTCCTCCTGTCCTGTCTGCTTTAGACGATGTGTGTCTTACTGCCTGCAATTTTCCTGATAGTCAGCCTGCTCTCCCTAAAAAGGTAGCTAGGATGTATAAATCTCCTCTGTCTTTTAAATGTTTATACACTATTCCCAAACCTGACCCAGCAGCTATAGCCTTAGTTGACTCCACTACTGGTAAGTACATAGTTAATTCCAATCCTACTTTTCATAGATTCATAGGTTCATAGGTGTGTACTAGGCTAATGGTCCTGGAGGCTTGACAAGCCTAGCCCATAGAAGTGCCCTGGCATCACCCGATGTTAGTTCCCAGTGCCTCTAACAAGTAGAGCCACTGCAGTGATCCCCTGGGTGAATTTTCTATTTCCCATCCACTCATCAAGATTTTTCCTGAAGAGGGCCAGTGAGGTGCTCTGCTTGACATGTATGGGAAGTCAATTCCTTAGCATGGGCAGTCTCTGGGTTATGAACATGTCTCTCCAGCATGTTCTGTTGATGTGGTAATGAGGTTGAGGTCTCTGGAGGAAGTGGTGTGGAGGGATTGGGATTTCTGTAGATGTAGCATTTCTAACAGAGCTGGGTCAGCATAGAGGAGTGTACTGTTTGCCAGCAATAAAGTTCTGAAGGGCTTCACACCCAAACTTGATTTTTAGTCAGCTAATCTCAAGCTGCTTGACAGTTTGGGGGTGTGGAAGGTGCCATGATACTTGGCAGGATATAACCCATATAGCTAAGGCTACTGTAGCAGTGATCAATGTGAACATCTCAAATGATAAATAGTGACGTCAAAGCTTCTAGAATACTGACTCACTTCCGGTTATAGCAATTATCTCCAATAACTGTGCTTACATTTATCTGATATAGCTGGGTTTTCAAAGAAGAATGAGAAATGTTATTGATAGTTATGGGGGAAAAGTGTATAACTCTGCAACTTTGATTTTCAGAATTTTAAACAGTCAGGACATATTGAGAAAGTATGGGGAATGTTTTATCTACAGTGTCTTCTTGTGAGGAAAAAAATGCTTTAAATAACTTAGTTTATTCTGTTGCACAGGTCACTACTCATTGTTTGAAGTGTGTGTATGATTTTGTTGATACTTCTTCCAGGGCTATGGCCACTAGTAGGTTTAAGGAGGTTTCCTTGGCTGCATTTTCAGAACCTCCCAGATGATGTAAAAATATATTTACATTCTCCCTTAGACAGAGATTTAGTGTTTGGTCCCTCTGCTGCAGAGATGATCAAAAAGTGTGATGAAAGGAAGATGATCCAGGGAATCATCATCAGGAAATCAAGGGAAGTGGCTAGAGGTATCCAAAAAGAAGTCTCAAACCTCCCAAAACCAGGAACAGTCCAACAAGTCTGAATGACTATTCAAGAGAACTTATGAACCCCTCCCACCCTGGCCTTTATTCTCATCCAGAAAGTCTGAATCTCAGTTTTTCTCTTTGGCAACAGATTGTTTCAGGAAAATGGGTTCTGAACATCATTCAACAGGTTTACGAATAGCAGCGGTAAGGAAATTCCTCCTTTCCTAGGGGTCATCCCAAATCCTGATGATCAAACTTTTGTTTCCTCCTGTTCTTCATCACATGATGTCCCAAGGAGTGATAGCACCAGTTTCTCCTTCCCAAGTGGGGAAGGGGTTTTATTCATGGATGCCCTTAATGCCAAAAAAAAAAGATAAAACGCATAGAGATCAGTTTTGGATCTCTTTCCTAAACCTGCTTGTGATATTACCCGAATTCAGAATGATGTCACTACATGACCTGTTGCCTCTTCTTTCTCTTTCAAGTTTCCTGGTAACACTAGACTTAAGAGAACCTTATTAGCATATCCTTATTCATCCAGACTTCAGACATTTCATAAGGTTTTGTCTGTCTGGATACCATTATCAGTTTTTGGCCTTAACCTTTGGACTATCCACTGCACCAAGAGTGTTCAAAAGGGGCCAGCTGCAGTTATAGCTCATTGCAGGCTACAGAGTATCCCTATTTTTCCATATTTAGACAACTTGCTTATCTTTGCAGAGTCTTTTTTTTAAATGCCAGGAGTCTCTCACTTGGGTGAGATCTCTTGCACAAGATGGGATTCCAAGAGAACACACAAAAGTCACACAATTGTGTTCCTGGAATGTCAGCTAGATGCTTCAGCTCAAACAGCTTTTCTTCCACAAAAAAATAAATAAAAGCGAGCAGAATTCTCCAGGCTGTAAAAGTGAATGAAATATAACGGGAAAGCATCTGACAAAAAGAGAAAAGTGAAGATACCAATGATTCTTTAATGGTTAAATGGTTTAATGGTTAAGAGTTTTCAACCTAAAAGGTCTTCTTCAGGACAAAATGAACTAAATCAAACTGATTGCTTAAATACACACCACTGAATCACATGGCCAATTAAACAAGCTATACAAAAGTCAAAGCTTAAAGTTTAATTTATCTAAAAATCTATACATAATGGACAAATATTGCATTTGTCTAACTACACTTATTAATTATTTGATTTCTATTGAGAACTACCTTATAATTTACATTACTGTTCAGTCCTGGAGTGTTGTAAGCATTAAATAAAATCTGCCACTTTAATTCCCTGAATTCCAACTGTACTTCTTTGTCACCATTAAAATCACTAGGAACAAAATATATCACTTAAAATAAAAACTTCTTGACATTTTTATATGTAATTGAATGTTTTCCTACAGTGTTGTCAGCATTTGTATCTTAACTGCATAATGATGTTCATATATCCATTTTCTCAATTCCCTACTAGTTTTGGTTATATAGAATGACTCACAAATAGAACACTTAGCTGAATACATCACAAATTAGAATGTACAAGTAAGAATCCAGGAGTATTGTGTACTCTATTTGTTCTTATGTTTATAAAATATGGACTTTCTGACATGTATTTTCACATAGAACAATTGTAGCATTTAAAAGCCCCCCTTCTTATACCTCCACAAACAGGTCTTTCTTTTTCTAACATGTTTTTGATATTACTGTACTTTTTGTTAATGATTTTACTCGTACTACTTAATAACATCCTCAGGGTGGCCACGGTGGTGCAGTGGTTAAAATTTCTGCCTCACAGCAAGAGATTCTCTCGTTCAATTATCAGCTGTGGTGCCTTCTGTGTGGACTCTGCATGTCCTACTTGTGGTTCCGTGGGTTTCCTCTGGGCGCTCTGGTTTCCTTCCACTTCCCAAAAGCATTCTGTAGGTGGATTGGACACTCTAAATTGGCCCTAGGTGTGAGTGTGTGTGTGTGTGTGTGTGTGTGTGTGTGTGTGTGTGTGTGTGTGTGTGTGTGTGTGTGTGTGTGTGTGTGTCTTCTGTGGAAGGTTGGGTGCTGGGCTGGCAAATCGACACTGTAAAAACTCCACTGCCAATCGTTCTGCAGACCATTGTTCTGCTGTGGTGACCCCTAACCAGGATAAGCTAAAAGGAGATGATGACCTTAATAACATCCTCACTGGCACTTAAAATTCTCCAGTTGTTTTGAATGACCTTTTTCATAACTTCACTATCCAAGGAAAGAAACTAATGACATAGAAATGGACCAATCGTTGTTGTTAAAATTCTCTTTCTTATTGTTTTCAATATAATTTTCTTCCCTGACTTTATTAATAACTTGAGGTTCATAACATGGAAAACTGTTTTACTGATTGCTCTGACTTCTGCAATAAGGCAAACTGAGTTGCAAGCTCTTATAAAGAGTCAACCCTATCTTATTTTCCATAGGGACAGTGTTTCTTTGAAAACTAATACTTTTATGCCTAAAGAGGTACCGAGTTTACTTTAAGTCAAACTATCCATCTCCCCCCTTTTTTCCTAAACCTAAAAATGAGGTAGAAAGGACACTACATACCTTGGATGTCAGCAGACAACTCAGGTGCTATCTTGACAAATCTAAATTTTTTAGCTCTTTGAATCAATCATTCACTTCTTGTAATGGTAAGAAGGGACAACCTGTACCAATACAGACTATTTCCAAATGGTTGTCTAAGGCTATTATCTTTTGTTATACTCACCATGACAAATCTATTACAGGCAGAGTCAAGGCCCACTCTACCAGGTCTTTGTCTTCATATGTGGGTTTTTGATAAGGGTTGGCGTTTGGAAATATTCTAGAAGTTACTTCTTGGTCACCTGTGTATACTTTTACAAAGCACTATAAGCTTGATTCCTTCTCTAAGCCTAGATCTGGCTTTGCTAGGACCATTCTCCAGGGGCTCCTGGACCATTCTCCTTCCTCCTTACAAATACAGTTAGCTATGGTAATCTACCCATGTAGCTAAGACTAGTGGCATCCAGGTAACTTCAGATACTGGAATAAAATTAGATTACATTGAAAAAGAACTGTGGAAACTGGATACAAACAAAGGATGGGGAGGAGGCGGAATTAGTAATAATGACCTGAGAACACTTCAGAGAGAACTTACAATACCATCAAATCTATCATTTACTAGGTCAGATAAATATAGGTAGATTCCAAAAGATTAGAGACATGTGCTTATTAAACCTATCTTTAAGAGAAAGGAGAGTAGGACAAACCCAGAGTCATATAGATCCTTAAGTCTACTTTCATGTGGAAAAATAATGGCGAAGGCAACGTCAAGTTATTGCCAGACATGGATGGGTTGGGACTTGAAACTATATATCAGCATACATATGTTGACAATAGATCTATTAAAACCTGCAACATGATGTTCTTTAACAATATAATAACAGCTATGAATGAAAAACTGTGCTGTGATGTAATTTATATAGATTTAACTTTAGCATTTGACAGGGTTGTACACAAAACACTGATCAATAAATTAGAGCAACTAGGTATCAATGCACTCTTGATAAGATGAATAGCTGCATGGCATACAATTGGACAGGTGAAATTCTTGGTTACAGTCAGGGTGTCACACAAGGCTCTGTCCTAGACCCTTACTTGCTTAGATTGCATTTTTCAGACCTAAGTTTTTCATCTGAGGTGTTCTACGGTCTATATGCAGATGACCTGAAATTTTGCAAAATAACTTGACTAAATTGAACATTTGGGCACAGGAGAATAATATGCTTAAATACATCAAGAACTAAGCATATGAGATTTGGGAGACATACATTGAAATGTCAATATGTAATATAGCACACAGTGATTGAAATTGTAGATTCATTTAGGGACCTGAGTATGTGGATAGATCCAGCTTTGAGTTTTTCCAATCATATCAATCAATTGGTTAATAATAGTTATAGAACTATAGGTTGTATAAAAGGATTTATAAAGACTAGCAAATCAGAAATGATGACATCATTGTCTGTTAGTTACATAAGAATCAAACTTGAGTATGGAATAATAATATGGAAACGTTATAAGAAAACAAGCATGAGTAAATTGGAAAGAGTACAGCAGAAATATACCAAGGGCATCCATGGATGTGAAAAATTAAGTTATTATGAAATACTAAAATATCTAAACTTGTACAGTGTCTCTTACAGATATCTAAGAAGGGATGTAATTCAGGTATATAGGGCATTTAGAGACAACTACCTCTGGGAATGTTTGGGGTTATCAAAAAGTAGTAGAGAATCATCAGACAACTTATGTAGAAGATTCTATAGGAATGAAAAGTGTACTAATTGGTTCTCTGAGACAGCAGCTGATGCATGGAACAGACTACCAAATTACATTAAAGCAAGTACTAGTTTAGATATTTTTAAGAACAGCCTGGACCCTTTTTATGGAAACAAGTGTTTTGGTATATTGGCAGGCTAGAAGGGCATTAATGCCCATGTATGAAATATTTTTATGTATGTATGTATGTAAGGCTACTGCAGCAGTTATCAATATGAAGAACATAGTGCATTTGTGTAAGTTGAAGTTACCGTAACAGCAGATGTTTGAAGGATCAGTGCTGCAGTAGCCATTCCCTCACTTCATCTCCCTTCTTGTTTTTTTTTTTTTTTTTATGATAGGGAGTGGACATTTATTTTTTGCTATTCCTAACATTGTCTCTTCAGGGCTCAGCCTCTGGAAATCACTGAAGGTCTTTGCTCCCAAACTTGTTTTTCACTCAGCTCATTTTGAGCTGCTTGATAGCTTGGGCAAGAGGAAGGTGCCCTGAAGTTTTGGAAGTTGGCCGGTTGTTGTATTCTTGGTAGGATGTAACCAATATAGCTAAGGTGACTGCAGCAGTGACCATTTTAACATCTATTGTTATGGTGAGTTTAACTTACACAACTGTGCTATACTTGTCGCTTCCTGCTTTATTTCAACACTGTCTTGGTATCCAGAGGTTAGTTGGCTTGTACCTGGCAAAATACCATCTGTTCCCACATCAGACTGAATGTATAAACTAGCTGATTGTATTTTACTAGATGAGGCAAATAAACACAATACATCTTGCATTTTTCATCCAAAATTAAAGCAGCAAAACTCTGTCTGTAAAATTAAGTTGACATTTTTGAGAACTAAAGAATTAAGATGAAGCTCCTGAAATGTTTGTATGATAATATGGAAAGCATATGATATATATATATATATATATATATATATATATATATATATATATATATATATATATACATACGGATTCACTTCAGAAGCTTGAAATACTGAAATCTCAAATTTCAGTATCTGGAGCCCAAGAAGTGGAATCCACAAAACAACGAAAACTAAAAACCGCAAAATTCAAAACCTCGAATACCGGAAGTTTTGAATTTCGCGGTTTTACTACACACACACACACACACACACACACACACACACACACACACACACACACACACACACACACACACACACACAAACACACACACCATCCACCATACAAACACACGCAATCACTCTACTACATGAAAGCAGGGGGGAAAGCCCCCCTGCACCCTCCATGTGGGGGGCTGCACCCCCCACACCCCCCTACTTAAATATTCTCACTCTGAGGGCGCACTACATAGAAACACACATAAAACACCACCACACAAGCTACTTTCTCTTTGCACACACACATCACAGCAACAAAACACACTGACACACACCACAGCCCCTACCCAAACCCTTTAACACACACACACACACACACACACACACACACACACACACACACACACACACACACACACACACACACACACACACACACACAGACACACACTTACCTGAATACATAACCATAGCGGAACTTTAAAAGCGCAAAATTCAAAACCTCTGGTATTCGAGGTTTTGAATTTTGCGCTTCTAAACTTTTGCTATTATGTGGATTCGGCTTCTTGGGCTCGAAATACTGAAATTTGAGATTTCAGTATTTCGAGCTTCTGAACGGAACCCATATAAATATATATATATATATATATATATATATATATATATATATTTTAAAGAATGATAATCTTTTGCATGATACATGAAATATCTTGCACTACAGAGTTAGGGAATAAGATTCATGATTAGTTGCCAAACCATGAACACAAACTGAGTTTTATAATCCTACAGCACAAAATATTTCATGTGTTAGACAAGACATCCACATATTCCACTTCAGTGTGCTCTGTGACTTTTACATTATAGTGTTTTCCATTGACTTCAGCTGAATATGTTCATTGCCTGTTCTTTTACTGATTAGGGCTTTAGGTAATTAGGTTTTTATGATTAGACTGCCTCATGAGTAATGAACTGTTGTTCTGAGCTAAATGTTTGTCTTTTTGTACTAGCATCTCATATGTCTGATATATTTTAATGGGTTAGTGAAGTTTATGTCAACATTTGTTAGATTATAATTTAATTAGCTTACTTTAATTATTTAGAACTAGGTCACTTTTGCCAGTAATGCTGTTTTCCAGTTAGTGTTTTATTTTTCCTGTTGCTGTTTTAGAGTTTTCACTGTAACAAGTATCAAATTGATTTTAAGGGGATAATTAAGGACAGCCATGTTGTTTTGGGGCAGTTGTCATTCTGAGTATGTTGCGTATACTCTCTCTAAAACTGCTTTTTTATTGCATTGAATAGGAAAAATGTCTGTGTTTCAATTCACTTTTTATTTATTTAAGTTAAAATAAGTGTAGATGTAAGTTTAATATCATTTTTGGCAAGATGGGGTACTTTAGACTGCTAATGTCTCTGTTTTTGTGTACATAAACATTTGCTCTAGATATTGTGAGTGGTGTAAATAGGGCATATTTATGGAAATCTTAATTGTCTTTATAAATATCAGGATTGCAGATTTATATATATATATATATATATATATATATATATATATATATATATATATGTATATATATATATATATATATATATATATATATATATATATATATATATATATACATACATATGGGTCTACTTCTAAAATTCAAAGTTTCAAAACTTTGAATTTCTTATGGTCAAGACCATGGCTGATGGATGGTTTAATGGCTAAGGTGCTTGCCTTACAAACACAAGGTGCAGGGTTTGAGTCTCACAAGGGATAATTGGCTAAGCTTAAAATGGCTTGCAAGGGCAGTTAGCTTAGTACTAAACTATGAACTATAAGATCGAAGTTTTGAAACTTCAAAATGTAAATAAAAAAATAAAAAAGAAAAAGATCTTTCTTTTTAGATTTTTAGACCTCCACTAATTAAATATACCAACTCCGAGATCACACTACAGCGAGGAAAATGGCAAATATACTGTTCTGAGCTGTATGGCGATCTCTATTTAAACGGTTCAAAGTTTCAAAACTTTGATCTTTTGGTCTTGACTTTATATATATATAAATATAGATTTATATATATATATATATATATATATATATATATATATATATATATATATATATATATATCACTACATCAAACTGTCAGTTCAGCGAACAGCATTCCATCGGAAATTCCATTCATCAAATTCCCCTCATGTGTGGGGCTGCACTCCCCACAACCCCCACTAATTATATATACCAATTCTGAGATTGCACTACTGTGGGGACAGGGCAAATTTCCAGACCCTCACTGTGTTGCGATCTAAGCATATCAGCATGAGCAGTTCGAGCAATCACATGTTCGATGTAAGTGCACTGAAAATACCATTCGGTGAACTGATTTTTCACTGAACTGATAGGGACACTATATATATATATATATATATATATATATATATATATATATATATATATATATATATATATATATATTTTTTTTTTTTCAATGACAGTACCGGTGGTACTTGGTAAGTTTAGCAAAAACATGGAGATGGGCTGTGTGGTTGGCCTGTGCTTCATCTCACTCATGACAGTGTGAATCTCAAGTAATCATACTCACTAAAATTATTTTCAGATCTTCAGTCAACACATTGGCACACTCCCCATGAATTACATACACCCTAGGATTTAGAAAATGATCACAGCTCACTCAAATTGCTCACTGTGGGCTGATGAACTATCATGATGGCTAAAAATGCAATTTAGAAAAGGGTATGGGCACAGTCAGAAAGATTTCATTATCAGGTCACTATTATGTCTGTGAATCACACAATGGTGCTGTCAGACCTGACCATTCTCCTTGGGTGCCCATGCATCTCTTTAGCAAAGGCAACTCCCTATGGGTGAACACACACACACACACACACACACACACACACACACACACACACACACACACACACACACACACACACACACACACACACACACACACTCATCCAATCATTTCCTGTCTAACACCTGTGTGAGACTACAATGGCAGACAGAAATGCACGCGCACATGGGAACACATTAATATAACTTCATTCTTCCCTTGCAGACTTACATGTACATACATGCACATACCTACACACACAAACACCCACCCCACCTCCATGTCTTTGCAGAACTTACTTTGCACAATGAGTTCCCCCATAAAAGTGAAATGGTAAATGCAATATTTTTATAGTAGTCATTTTTTCTTCTAAAGAAAAACTTTTTTTAGCCAAACAAATGGCTTCAGCCAACTCTAGAATACAGCATATAGTTCATTAACATTAGCCACTCCCCAAGACTACCATATTAGCAGGCACCTCTGCCTGCAAGACCACCCTGTGCACTGAGGCTCCCAAGAGGGTAAACCTCAGTGTCAGAGTGATCACCAAATTAAAAAGGATTAGTATAATAGGAAAAACTTCTGAGCTAAGGATATCCCATTCATCTAAGGTTTTCTGAATACCAGCCATAGTTTGATGTTTACTGTGTTGAATTTGTCAACCAGTGCTTTATATGAAATATCATAGAATGCCTTATCAAGATAAAGAGATAAACAACACGCATGGTCAGCCATTATTTAGCAACTTCTGCTATGCCCTCAAAAAGTGCCAAAAATTCAAACAATATGCTACTGTTAACTAGAGCAATTACTTGTTTGCATTTTTAGATGCATAAATACATAGCTGTTTGTTTAATTTTGTAGTCTGAGTTATTCCTGCAGGGCTTCACTAATTTTCAGAGTAGATATATACAGAGAGAATAATTCCCCAACTTAATGTGTAGTAGGTCAAATATAATATCAGAGGTAAAACACAATATAGTTTAATGTAAGATGCACATGGGTTAAGCAATCAATAGGTAGAAAAACATTTTAATGCCATGCAAAATCATTTATGTAATTTTACATAACAGGAGTTCAAAACAAAATTTAAAAAAGTAGATATTTTATCTGAAATTTAGGATTTACTGCGTGACCTTCAGCCTGCCAAAGGTTCATGTTGAAAGCATTAAGATCTGTGTGCAAAACTTGTAGAGGGAAGTCAGTTAGGCTTACACATATGGGAAAGAACAGTGTATGAAAGGATGATGTACATGCACATTTAGAGTTGCTTAGAGAGTTTGCTCTTTTGATATTAAATGGAAGGCTATTCTAAATTTGAGAAAAGAAGTTTCTTACAGTTGCGTTTCTGTATTTCAGTGTACATTTAGAGATATGCATTTATCATTTGTTGACTAGATTAGTCCCACTAAGCTAGTAGTCTCTTTTTAGGGGAGACCCAAGTTGGCATTTATACTTCAAGGGGAAATTTGGCTATGGTATCAGGAATTTCCCTTACACTTTTCAAAAGGTGCTATGAGATCTTTTATATCTACCTCAGCTACAACTCAGACAAATGGGATCTCAGTTTAACATCTTTCTCAAAGGAAGACAACTCAGGACTATAGCATCCCCTCCTCCGTTATGCTACACTGTAGTGTCAGCAAGCAATCTACCTGGTAAAGGAATAGAACCCACAGCCTTCTGCAGCAAAGGCAAGGGTGCTGCCTGTTGCACCACTGTCTGAGGCATGCAGCTTCTCGATCAAAGTTCCATAATGTATTTTTGCCCACAAATGACATTATTGAGGACTGGGCATTTATAATAGAATTGCAGGTTATATATTAATGCTGCTTATGTCTATGGGATCTTTGAATGAAGACTATAGCTGTTCGATGACTGCAGTGATGGGTGGATATGAAATAGCTTGCTGCGAATATCGCTACTGTATCGTATTAAACATTCAATTTGTCAAATGTGTACTTCCTCAACTTAGCTATGCCTATTGTTCCATATGCAATTTTGGGCATTACTAATTGAATATTTTTTATTGGCTGTTGGCATGATTTATGGCTTAATCATATGAATAACAACCAATTTTTGCTGAAGTCTTTAATGGTAACTTTAGTATAATCACTGAAATTTGGTTTGCTGACATTTAGCTTTTTGTAGATATTTCCAGCTTGGTGTCTATTAAGTTTTCCTTAGTGATGCTTTTGTATCACTACTAGACAGCATTTCTTGTGTAAAAATTGAGTTAATTATAAAAAAATAACAGGTTTTTGCTTTCAGCAATGTTGCAAGCAGTATGTCAAAATGTCAAAACCATTTTGTAGCTGTTGATGTAGTGCACCAGGTTTGGAAACACAGTACCAAAGTGATGAACTGTTATAGTAATGTACAAGTGTACACCAGCTGCATGCTTAAGTATGTCATGTCTGAAAACTGAGAAGAGCACCAGTCCATGTTGGCACCTCTACTCTGCCAGGTTAGCAACATCCATTTTACAAGTCATTCTAGGAATATCATGAGTGACTAGAGATTACCATGCATTTACCAATATATGCCAAAGTGATAAAATGAAGACTATTCATCTTGTTAAATGCTTCTTCAGTGAGGATCATTTTGTGTTTCTGGAGTAAACCAGTCATTAACTACATAATTACTCACAATATCTTACTTCACTGTCAAGAAACACTGCATATAGGAGCCAATAAACAGCCACTGGGATTAAAAAAATTTTTTCAGAGTTCTTTTTATCAGGGCATCATATGTCATATGGAAATTTCTCCTAATAAATCACAGGTGACCGAGTACACTGGTTCTTGGATGAACAATAACACAAAGGCCAATGCCAATGTTTTCAGACTGCAGCACACACACACACACACACACACACACACACACACACACACACACACACACACACACACACACACACACACACACACACACACACACACTATTAGTATAGCTGTTTGTTTATCTAGATAGGATTCATTTTCCAGTACTGACACTGTAAGCACTTACACAGTGCTTACTCTCAACACTGCTATTTCTATATTATGTATGATGAGATGACTATTATCATCTGTAATGTTTTAACTGTATAGAACTGTTTAGATGTGTAGTAATATATTACAACATCTTGTAGCAGTTTGTTCTTTCAACTTATTTTTTGTATACTATTTCTAATGTAATCTTTATAGTACTGGATTATACTGTATTTGTATTGTACTGTATGTGGAGCTTTTTTCTCTGGGCCTCTGCTGAAAATGGGTTCTGTAGACCCAGTCAGACCACCCCAGTAAACAAATGTCAAATGTCAAATGACAAAATATGAAAAGAGCAGTCCAGGTCTGAACTGTCTGCAAACATAAACAGCTAAAGTTAACTTTGTGTATGTGTCTACCTGTTTGAGCTAATATTCATTATCCTCTGGAGAGCACTCTGCTTTGGCTTGTAAGCAGCACCCCCCCCCCCACACACACACACACTCATACTCACCTTCCATTTCCCTTTTATTCTTTTCTGTTAACAAATAGTATCCATAACTGATCAAATACTGTGTGTGTTTGTTAATTTAATTGAGAGCACAATAGCCTACATATACCAGGTTATGGTGTTTTCCACCTGATACATGGTTAAGAAATGCCTTGCAGCTTCACAGCACTTCTTGGTCAGTTCTGATTGTTTTTCTTATATACAAACTTGCCTTTGCTTAGATCTAGGCTCATCCTGCTCAATCTCAGGCTCACTCCGCTCTCCTCCCTGGCCCCATATCTCACCCACCTCCCGATACCCATAATTTAAACATAATCATACCACACCTACTAGACTTCAAATCACCCAATCTGCTATAGTATTTACAACTAACCCCTCCCTTTACAAATTACTAGCTATCTACAATACATTTGCACATGCACATAAAAGTGACTACCCAATAGAAACATACCCAGTAAACACCCCAAACATTTCATACATAACTCATAACCTTGAACACGTGACATTGTAATATACCAATAACTTAACAAATAAGAATTTATCTTCCCTCAATACTGATAATTTTTTAAAGAATTTATCAAACACAAATGCTATCATGTTTGTACATGGTCTTGTATTAACTTTATTCTTCACAATTACAGCTAACCTCACCACTTATCATTTCCAACTAGACAATCAGTATATAAAGCAAGCAACAGCATCTAATAACCATCCCTAACAACAACTAATAGCTTTTTATGTGTCGCCATCATTGTTTATAACCACACTCACAGACCTGAAACAACACTGAATACTCTTTACAAATGAAAGCCTCCAAAATATTTCCTTTAAAACCCACAAAAAAACTATTCAACTTTTTTGAGGTGCTCAGTCACATAGCAGCCAAACCTATGCTTAGTGGTGATATCCACCCAAACCCAGGCCCTGAGCACATGATTTCATTAAATTCCCCAATGCAAAACAAACTCCCTACTCCACATAAAAGTTCTGAAATACTACTGCTAAACCTAAATCTTAGAAGTATGCTCATTAAAATGCACAAACTCCATGTGACTCTCTCTTTTTATAACCCAGACATTACCATCCTTACTGAAACCTGGTTAGAACCACATATACCAGACATAGAAATAACCTCACCTGGTTACAATATCCTAAGAGCTAATAGAATAGAAAAAAAGGGAGGTGGTGTAACAATTCTCTTTAAGAACACATTCAACTTACAACCTGTAAACATAAGTGTTACTAACATTAATAATGCAGAGCTACTCATAACCAAATTACAACTAAACCAGAACAAACTTATATATATATATATATATATATATATATATATATATATATATTCACTCAAATGATTTTTCACCCAGCTAGAATTCACAAGAAAACAAATAAACAATCTATTTTGGACTGGTTCATAACTAATAAATCCCAGTATTACCAAATAGTAAGGTGTCTTTCAAATCACTTAAGTGACCACTTTGGAACTTACTGAAAAATCACAGTAGCTATACTAAACTAATCAGCTTATGTCAAGTTCATAATAATAAAAAAATTAACTTAAAGATTCTACTAAATATTCTTGAAAAAATAGGCTGGACTCCTCTTAAGCAACTGCCCTTAGATGCTGCTGTGCAACACTTCAATGACACCTTCCTTACTGTTCTAAACAGACTTGCACCTCCAAGAACAGTTGGTGTTAAAGCCAACTACACAGCAAGGTTAACCCATGAGACTTGTACCCTCCTAAAACAAAGGGACAAAGCATGGCAAACTTGGGCTAAAAATAAATCCCTCCAAAACCATTTAATTTACAAGAACTTAGAAACAGTGCTAAACGCAAAATTAAACTAGACAAACAGCACTACTATTCTAATTTAGAATGGAAATACAGAATGAATCCATAATAATTCTGGAACACAATCAATAACATACTTCATCCTGGCCAAACCACAACTCCCCCTCCCCAAATTACCTTATAACACAAAAAAATATATTGCTGAACAACTGAACATATTTTTCACTGAAAGTGTTTTAGCACTGACTAAGAATAGCAAGTCTTCCACAATGCCAACACCCAACAATCCAAGCATTTCAGACAGTCCCAAAACAAACTATTGCAAAACTATTAAATAAGTCAAAACCCTCTTCACTGGCAGCAGCTAACTTGCCAGCAGAATATCAAACATTAACAGTAGATGTTATTGCCTTCACAGTATCAATACTTATAAACTATTCTATAACAGAACAGTATGTCCCAGCTATTTGGAAAATTGCATAGATTACACCATTACACAAATGGGGCAGTTCAACAGAATGAACAAAGTACTGGCCCATTGCTATTATCTCACTGCTTTCTAAAATTCTGGAAAGATGTATCCACTTTCAACTTTTTAAACACCTTCTAAACAATAATCTCCTCTCATCACCACAGCATGGATTCTGACCAAATCATAGCACTACTACAGCTCTTCTAAGTTTCACTAATACTATAAGTAAATTCAGATGATGGCAAAATAGTGTCTTCAGTCTTTTTGGACATGTCTAAAGCATTTGATACAGTTTCCCATCCTAAGTTACTGTCCACTCTGAATAATCTTAATATCAACTCTGATGCTGTTAACTGGTTTTAAAGTTATCTATCTAGCCACCAGCAAGCTGTGAAATGGAAGCAAGATCTAGCACCTGTCCTTACTGTTACACTTGGAGTCCCTCAGGGTTCAGTCCTAGGGCCCCTCCTCTTCAGCATATTCATAAACGATTTTAATACTGCCTCCTGTCAAGCATCTATCATGCAATACAGAGATGATTCAACCCTCATATGTGCAGCGTCCACAATAACTCAACTTCTTATAGTCACACAAAAAGCCTTCTCTGATATTGAAAGATGGCTAGCAAACTCACAACTCATTCTCAGCCCTAATAAAACTAAACTTATGATCTTTCATACATTTAAACCCACAACCTCCTAGTTAACTTTTATATCACTGCCAGTAATAATACTAGGATTTTCCCAGATTCCCAGACAAAACTATTAGTCATCATAACTGACAACAGACTAAAATTTGACATACACATTTCTAACGCAATCAAAAATGTTCACAAGAAAATGGGAACAATGTATAGAAACAAAGAATAGCCATAGCTAGAACACACCTCTCCTGTTATATGCATCCGCCATACATACCAACCTCAAAAAGCAGAACTAAGTAAAGTAGAATCATGTTACAATAAGATTGCCAAATTGGCAGCAGATTCCACACATTCAGCCCATCCCTGTCAATGCCTCAGAAATCTTTCTTGGTTAGAACTATCTCATGTTATGAACTATAACCAATTAATAATGGCTCAACAAATAGTCCACAATCCTGACAATGTACCTTCCCTAAAAAATCTTCTACAACCCTATTCTAACATTCATAATCTTCGATCATCTAACAAAGACTTACTCCAAGTAACTAAAGTATCTAATACAGGAGGCAACTCTCTTCACTCTTTGTTGCCAAAAATTGGAATACCCTTCCACATAGTATTAGAGCCATAAGTAATCTTAATCATTTCAAAATATCTCTCAAAAGACACTTATTTGACTCTTGGCTTTGCACATGTAACACTCCAAGTTAATTATTAACTTAGTACTACTTATACAATTTGGCTGTACGTATTAACTCTGTTAACATATCCCTTCTAACAACACTACTTCTTTATAAGTAGTTACATTCCTAGCTGCAACTCTAACCACAGAAGTATTACTAGCTACGCACTACTTTGCATAAGTGATTCTCCCTACTTAATTTTCTAATGTTATGTTCCTCCACATATATAACTTCAACTATAAATTTGTCTATATTCAAGTGTTTAAAGTCTTGTTCTATTTGATACTATGTATATATTTTTGTTTTTAAAATTTATCCTGTAAATGTGTTGACACTTATTTTTTTGTCTATAATTTCTATTACTTGATGTGATGACTTTGTATGTAAGCTTAAGCTGGAGCTTTTCTCCCCGGGCCTCTGCCGAAAATGGGCACTGTCCCAGTTGAACCATCCCGGTAAACAAATGCAAAATAAATAAATAAACACCTAGAAATGCATCATAGCTTATTTTGTTAAATCTAGCTTCATTACTACTTTTGATATAGACAACATTCTACTTAAATTTGACAAGGTCATCAGGAGACTTGGGCATGTATGTGGATAATAGACACTCATTTGACCACCATGCCTCTGTGGTGGTTAGAAAATCCTTCCCTCCTTGCATAACTTATCCTTTATGGTAGCTGCTCAACTTCCACTGAAGATATAGTCCCACTTTATTCAGGCCTGATTAGCTCCATTGTTGAATATAATACACTTTTTGGCATGTACTTTGCTTGACACCATATGTTTCTTGAAAGACCACAACATTTCCTCACAAAAAGATCTTGGGTCCCAGTACCTTTAGCTAGTCTGATAAAGTAAAAGCACTGCCCCTCTGCTCAGTGTCATATAGACTGCTGAGGGGGTCATTACTGGTTTAAATTCCATGCTGTAAAAGATCCAGCACTTTTTGAACTCTTTCAGGTAAATAAAACTGGTTAAACAAATACTAGATCTAGATACCTAAACCTAGACTACTACATTGGCAACACCAGACAGTGTAACAGATAGTGTAACAGATACCATACCCAATATATCCTTCATTTCTGGAATTTTTGCCTATGTCTATCAAGCAAAGTACTTTCCTTGCAATCTTTAAAACCAACTGAAAACAACACCAACACCTAGGATAAATGGTTCACCTAATATACACCAGCACACCACAAAAATAAAAAAAATATAAATGAACTGAAACATGGCCAGTGTAATAACGTTTATTCGGTCAGCACTTTCACGGGTATTCAACCCGCTTCTTCAAACCAAACAGAGTAAATGCAGAAGACTATTTATATAAAATAATTTAAACTTTAACACCAATGAAATTTGCATGTCAGTTACTGAAACTGCAATGTAAGATGTTACATTATATCCTAATGAGCAGGCTCAGACTTATGTTAATGACACATATACTTTAAAACACACTTGCATGAACTTATGAGCATATGTTTACGTAACTTGTCAGATCTAAAAGTTTTTATAAACCATTGTAAATCCTAATATACACCATACAAATAAACATGCTATAAAACCACATGGCATATTATTTAATAACTAAAAATCCTGAAACCAAATATAGAAAAAAAAAGAATATAAAGAAAATAGCATCTAAACATTATAAATGGTGCCTCTTACTGAAAACCAAAAAAATTTTATAGTATAACACACATTAATTTTTTCTAAGACATGAATATATTTAAAAAAGTAACATTTGTAGAGACTTAAATCATATATATAGATACATATATATATATATATATATATATATATATATATATATATATATATATATATATATATGTTCAAATTAAAAATTACTAAATATGATTGTAATGCCAAACTATGCATATTGCCCATGCGGAAATACTTTTGAAATATGTAACATTCTGTATTAAACAAAAAATAACAGACACAATAAATTGATCTACTGATCTTGTATTCATCTGTATAACTAAATAAAAAAAGAATTGTCAAATTAGGCATTGTTCTGTAATTTATAACTAATGAACTGTTGAGAACAAGAAGGCATATACGTCTTATAATCATAATTTATACCCAAGAACATGGTATGTAACCATTATCAAAAAACAATCACAAATTGGAAGCCAGGCTATTTACATAAAATTATGATAGGGATAATAACCTAATGTGAGCCTTATCTTGTACAACCAGATGGTAAAAAAAATGTATACCAAATAGAGTAAAAAAATAAATAAACAGCTAGCCTTCAACGAATGTAACAATAGTACATACCATTCACTGCCTTGCATGTGTAATCTTATATTCCTGTTCATAAGAAAAGAAGATGTGCTAGCCCCATCATATTAAATGACCCTGTCAGGGACCTGCAAAAAAAATGGAAGCTAGGTGATGTGTTGAACAATTTTTGAAAATAATAGTAAACCTGATAAAAACCTATCATACAGAATTTAATATTGAAGTATTATGTACCATAATAAATCTCTTAAATAAGCACTTGGCCTTCAACACTGGTTTTAACTATACATCCCCAGTCAGTCCCTTGCCACCATCCGCATGTAACCTAGTAATCCATTTAATCTCATTCAGTTATGTTATATTTTAACCTAATAATCCATTTCATCTCATTCAATTCTGTTATATTTCTGGTAACACCTAATCGTTGGCTCACATGAATTGCTTCAATCACCAAGAACTTAAATGTGTGTTTTATTGATGTTGTCATAACATGTTTAGCCAAAGCACTGGTATGGCATAGAGTTCTAATATTATAAAGATGTTCTCTAATCCTGTCCATGAGGTGTCTGTTAGTTTTGCCCACGTAAAATAATTTACAAATAATACAGTGGGCTAAATAAATAATATTAATACTACTACAATTCACCTCTAAATAAAAAATATATTTTTTACCTGTCACATGATGTATAAATTGGCCACTAGTATCAATGTTATTACAAAAGTTACAATCACCTTAAAATTGTGTAAAATTTCCTATAGATTCCAGTTGATCCAAATCCTCAATGATTTTCCAGAAATTTACATATATTGTGATGAACACACCACAAATTAAGATACAGAAAGGTGGACATTCTTTAAGAATCTGGACACTTTAGAGGTTCTGCTCTGTGCAATAAAGTGTTTCTAATATGAAGCAAGAAGGAGTAAGAGATGAGGATATAAGGATGATAGTGGTGCATCCATAACATATGTAGCACACAGTTACACACATACTATTAATATGGAAAAACATGACACAATTATATGATGCATTGCTGATTTCAAACTCTGGACAGTCCCTTAAAAAAAGTGTACAAACTGGGGGATTGTCTTAGCTCACCACATAGGAACGTATACTTTCTTCCATTAAAATCAGACATTTTAAGGGACACTGACAACAGGTTGAAGAAAGGGGGAATATTTGCATCAGCTTTCATCACAGCTGTATCAATCATAATGCAACAGTGTACATGACATCCAGCAGCCATATAGATATGTAAGAGTAACTGCATCTCACTTTACTACTTTTAGACTGTTTTGCTAGAGAGCAGCCAACTTAAGCATATCTGTGCAAAAGTAACTGTAGTACAGTCTAAGGTAAAAGCTCACATGAATTTGCCATGAAATGTGAACTGCCATTCACCATCAGTTTGTACTGTTGCTTGGTGCCAGGCATCACTCAAATGTTGAGGACACAGACTGATAACACAGAAGGGGGTTAGAGAGAAAGAGAGGAGTAAAGGAAGACAGAAAACATTTCAGGTTATGGGCCAATTCTGGCCATCTTCGTTGTATGTTACTATTATGTTTATCATCATTATTCTGTTATGGCCTCTACAATAAAGTGCTCCCAATAGGAAGGAAGTAGATTAACACAGACATGAGATAATGGTAGGTTTAATAACATATGTAGGCAGCAGTTACACATGAAATAGTCAAATAAAAAGCAGTCAATAAGACTTTGACAAACTTCTGGATTACAAGAAGTATACAAAAATAAGACTATACATCTGAACATTAACTCAACATATCATATAGGAAGTCTTAGTTCACAAAGTTGAAATTATGCAATTGAAGGGACAGTGTTAAGAGACTGAAACAATGGATAATGTAAGCATTTGGCTTCATCATAGCAATGACCAGTGTAAAATCCCATGAGGTGAACATTGCATCCAGCAAGCCTAATAAATATCCAAGAGTAAAAAATAATGCGACAAAAGGGGAAGAAACAGAAAAAGAGATGGGGACAAGGATAGAGGCAAACAAAACTTTTATTAATGGGTCATTTTTGACTGTCTTTCTGGTGTGTTACTCTTAGATTTTTCCTCATCTGTCATGTTCTATACAATAAAGTGCTTGCAACAGGGAGCAAGCAGATATAGCAGAGTAGAACCATGATTAAGATGTATGGAGGATAATACTGTGTTAATAAATCAATGCAAATGCTTTATTACTCCACTGTTAAAATGGTGTTTGACATTTTTTTTCTTTTCTTTTCTTGACTGGTTCATTAAGTGAAATTTGAGAAAAATAAAGATGTTTGTACTTGCACATGCAATAGTAATATAAAATACTATTAAATACTAGTTTGGCATACTTCTGGGGGAAACATTCTTGCTACTATGCCTAAACAGCAGTCTACAGAAGGTGAATTATCACAACACATCACATAGTGACTCTCATGCCATGACACTCAGCAGACTAATAGTTGTTACAGTAACTCTCTGAAAGTAGTGGCTTTACTCTGTATTCATATAGGGCAACAGGTTTAAGCTCATATGCATTAAGGTAAATGGACTAGTGTGGGTGATGGCAAAAATTCAAAAGTTATTGCGAAAGGACATTGTATGGGTAATTTCTGGCCATGTATGTTGTGTGTGATTCTATTTTTTGACAAGATTAAATATGTGAATAAAGGGTTGATAAGATAGAGGCGAAAATGTGGGGCAAGCAGAGCAAAGGATGCAAGGGAAAGAATACAGGAATATGCGAATGGTGTTGGGAGAGCACCATTGCTATCCACGTCTTCAAAACTTACATTTAGAATTGGAATCAGATTTCAGAATTTGCAAAGTCACTACACTAGGGATGGGTGCCACCAAGAGAAATAATGTTGTGTAGTTAATTGGACCAAATCAACTGTGTCAAGAAGACACATAGGTGAAGTGGAGAGCTCTACATGGGGGTGTGACTTTTTGGTGGGACAGGTGCTTATTTTTTGTTAGAGACAACTGTTGAGGAAGGTGTTTATGAATTAGAGGGTTAAGTAGGTAGAGTAGACTAGACAGCAAACACAGACATACATGACATACAAGACAGACAGGGATGGTGATGGACACAAAAGTTTGGGGACACCATGATTGGTAATAGGTAGGGTACATTAGAGACACAACCACATCTAGCTTGGGCACAGTGAGAATCTTGTCCTCATCCTCAGAACTGTCATCACTGTCTCCTGCCTTAGTTTCCTGAGTCAGTGCTGAACTTCACATTGATTTTGCAATCTGATGCAGAATCTTTTATTCTCTGTTGACCAGGGCCCCTCTCCATTGTGTTTAGTCACCCCTGTCATCTCCTGATGGGTGATAATGTTGCTACCTCCAATACTACACCTAGCAAGTACCACTGCACTAGCAGTCAGGGCAGACCTACTAGACTAAATTGGATCAGGTACAGCATGAGATGTGAAGGCAATACTGAAGACGTTCTGGGTGTCTTTGCTGTTTGTGGTGGTGCCAGTGCAGCCACCTGTGGAGGTATGTCGGGCTGAACCCCTGTGGTCAGTCTCTGTACTGATGGTCATTTGCATTTCAGCAGCAATGTATCCAGAAAAACAAACAAATAAATAAAATTAATAGAAAGAAAAACAGAGAGAGAGATATGGTTTGGGGAGAAAAAATGAAGAGAATAAGATCATATGACATGTCATATTATTATTTCAATGCATAAAAATATGACACATAAATATGCTTACCTTTGACACATCCATATATGATGGGAAGGCATTCATGTGTCATAAAATAAATCAATCTCACTATTATTTATGAAATATCAAACATTTATTTTGCTATGGTATATCAAATCTATATTTTCCAAGCTCATAATTCCAATTAGCAAAACTGAATTGTTAATATTATTTAATGTTGCAGTAAATATTCTAGAATACTATCTTGTAATGAAAGCTAATTTCTGCTTCTGGAAACTGAGTCCATACATTGCTATGCTGGTGTACTGATTGGCTTATGCAATCACCATGAGCTATTGGAAGAGGCACATATTTGTGATATAAAGCTAAGGGATGCCTGCTCATGCTAATATGGACTGATGGCCTGAAAACTATTCTCTGCCTTACATTCATACTTTTGTATACTTACTCAATGCTCTCCTGATGCTCTCATGGTTTATGGCTGTAATGTCTGCAGCTGTACAGAGGAGAAGAAAGACAAGATATGGAAGCATAATAAGTAAACATACTGGCCTGTCTAATCCATGCTGTATCATTAACTGCCGATGGGTCAGTAACTGAGGGGTATTGGCAGTCTTAAATTCAAACACTCATCAGCTCACAAGTTCCTGCTTACAGCTTTTCATATCATTGTAATGGTGACAAGATTGCTCCCCAGTGTGTGGAATACCAATTGCACTGGATTCAACCTTGGTCAAGCTATTCCAATTCCAAGCCTTATACTGAGACCCAGTATAATCCTCTTGCAGCAGCCTACAGCTGTAGTGCTTGATGAAGAGTGCTACAAAAATCCTGTTTTCCTCAACACCCCCCCTTTGTGCTCCAAATGGAGTACAATCCTTACTTTCACCAGCCATGTCTACAGAAGTACACCTAGAACGTATGTGTCTGAATTGGTACCTAATCAAATCTGACATGTAACAGCCTGTGTGCAAGGATGTACAGCCTTGCCAGCTACATTTTTGCAACTGAAAGCACAGAAATAGCTTGACAGACACATTGGAGAAGACTACATGAAAAGAATGAAGGTGTGACATATGGCAAACAGATTTGGCCATGTGTGATGCTCACACAATTTACACATATTCCAAAGTTAAACACACTGAAATGCTTTATTGCATTTGTTATAATCATTGCTGTTTGGAGGTACAATATTATGAATTGTAATATACAGGTTCATAGGGTCATATGTTCATTATTTGTTACAGGATTAATGTCCACTAGGGCCCATAGAAGCCTAGCCACACACCCTAAGCCTTTTGGGTCCCATGTATCATGGGTGCCTATATAGGGATAGGTTAGTAGGGAGGTAGCTAAGGATTTGTGTGGGGGGTGTTAGGATAATACTTTTCTTTTTGATGACCTTTGTTCATAAGGGACATGAGGGGTCAGACCAGGAGTAAATGGATTCAAACTCTGCATTACATGTCCTCTTTCTCTTATACCTCATGCCACAGATATAGGTAGCTGTTAGTTGCATTTTCCTCACTCAGTACTGTCCAGAGTGCTGATGGCAGTATGCTGTCTAAAGGCTCATTTGCACTACAGAAGGTAGCCAAAATTACTTTTTTCAATATTTTACTTTCAGCTGTCAATCATGTTTTTGTCCTGTTGAGTAGCACACAAATGCAAAAGGCAAAAAAAAAAATACAAAAACAAATATACCAAGAAATTATAAGTAGAAACAAACAACAGTTAAAGTGTATATCTACCAATTTACAGAACACTTACAGCATCAACATAAAACATTCATCATTTTAACATATGCTTGCTCCATCCAACTAGCATTTCTGTTAAACATCATGACATGTTCATGTAATGTAAATTCTTCAGAAAGGGGAAACAAAAAAAATTGCATTAATCCATTACACAGTATATGCAATTAATAATGACATTTTTAAAATGAAATATGCTATGGTCATGATTACTATTGTGACATTAATAAGTACTCCAGCACATATGAGACATATGTCCATATTTCTGATGTTATTTATTTTATGTTATCACACTTTATGAACTGTTATATGTTACATTATTCATAGCACATGCTGCTATTAATAATGAGGAGCTGAGTTTTCAAAAATAGCATATTTGTGATAACAACAATTCACAATGAATACATATATGAATTTTAACATTTATCACACAGACTTTAACCTGTTTATTTCTTATACAAAATTATGCATCAATATTTATTCTGAACCCCTCTGAAAAAATATATATTTAAACTGGATTCAAACATTGCATTACTGTCCTCTTTCTCAAAACTCCCTGCACTTATAGCTTGTGGCACAAAGAAGGGTTGGTGACAGGTGCATTTTCTTCACTCAGTCACATCTGTACTAATGATGGCATTCCAAATAATTTTTTTGAGATTTACCTAAGAAAGTGAACTGTCATTCACTGCTATTGACTGCTGACACACAATACTGCACAATATCAAGCAGTACACAAATGATGAAGAGAGAAGAAAAAAGTAATTAGAAAACAAATATTTCAAATGTACCTTTCTGATGTTTTCACTAATATGTTATCTTACAATATAAGCATATGCTCCTTAAGCACCTCTAAGTTCATGCAAATGGCACCCTCTCTTGATTTGAGCCCTGAAACCATGGCATTAACAAGACACATTACAGATTATTTTTACTATTTGTGCAAACGCAGACAGCTATTATGCAGAAGCAAAAGCAGATTACATATACTCAAGATATGACATTATCACTTGAAATTAAAGGTGCAACATAAGCACTTTCTGACAGCTGTTCTTTGTAATTTACCAATAGATGTGTAGATGAATGGGATTTTTTGCAACAGTTAACCTAATACTTTTTGTCACAATAGCAAACAATATTTGTAATACTGCAGTTGCTTTATTCTCTTTGTTTTGTGGACATAATTCTCTCTTTTTGATGGTTTTATGAATGCAATGTCATGTGGACTGATTTTAATATTTGTTTGCTTATTTAAATAGTTTATGTACTTAATTAGAGGTGGAAACAACTTTTTACTCAGATGCACAGTAGGGTCATAAGAAAATAATAATAACATTTTATAAAGGTTTATCTCCTCAAACAGTCAGTGTAATCCCCAACTTTTGGTTAACTCATTTCTTCCTGATATATCTTCAGTAGCTTGTGGCACAAAGAAAAGTTGGTGACAGGTGCATTTTTTCAGTAGTGTGAGGCACTAATTATTCATGCAGTCACATTAATTATTCACACTTGCAAGCCCTTAGCAAACAATACTTCTCAATGCTTGTTCTGTACTACTCAGGAGTGTGCATGGAATTGTGTAGGTCCTCACACCATGTTTACCTTCCCAGCACTTAATGCAGATTGTAGTGTTTGTGAATACTAATGAGATGAATGTGCATATTCACCATGTTCATATCGCTGAATATGCATTATATAAGCATAATCATGTTGGCTAGGTATTTGTATTGTAGTAAGGAAGACTGTTTGGATCCTGAGACTTCAATACTTCTGTATTACTGCTGAAATTGCAATTGTTTGTGCACTTTCATAAAGACCAACATCTGATGACGTCTCTGGTTCAGAGACAAAAGCACTTATGAAGCTGTGTGTATCATGAATAAACATTATTGGTTGCCTATATTCTGCTGACTTGGATTGATTCTGTTGGTTTTTACTGGCCCTTTTTGATTTCCACTTTTGTTGTCTTATTGGCTTTAATTTTATAAAGAACAGTATAAAGTACATGATGTTTATTTACAATTAAATATTTTTGTTAAAATTACTGATGGCTTACATTTCATAATAGCAATTGTTTGCTGTATGCATTTTGTCCATTGGTGTTCTCAAAGGATGAATAGCACTTGTGTTTGTTTTAAGAAACACGAGTAATGTTACCTACTATTGTAACTACATTTCTTTGAGAGATCTCAACTCTTCATTTCTATCTGCTAGAGCTGCTGGCCCTGCCTGTGGTCCTGGAAAATGTGGTCTTGGACCTTGTTGTCCTTGTGGAAGCTATTTCCTCAGAGTGATACTGTGCAACATGATACAGACTTTGAGTATTTTGTCCAAGGTGACTAGGTCATACTGCAGAGAACCTCCTGATGTGTCTAGACAAAGGGAATTTGATTTGAGCAAGCTAGGTACACATTCTATAGCATTTCTAGTCTGAGCATGTATATAAATGTGTCCTTGCTCATTGGGGTTGAGTGGGTTTCTCATGGATGTCATAAGCCAAGGTTTCAATGCATAACCTGCATCCCCCACTAGATGCCCTTGTAGAAAGTTACCCCTAGTAAACCTTGTGTACAAGTTACAGGTGTGTCATATTTATGGTTGAGGTTCTTATAATGGTTAAGGTATTTACCTCATAGACACAAAGTGCAGGGTTTCTCACCTTTGAATGGAAGAATGATCTAGGCTTAAATGGCTTACAAGGTCATTTTTTGCCATTAAGCCTTTCTGTAGGATGTCTATATCACTTGGGGAGTTAATAATGGCTGCCAGCTTGGAGTCATCTGCAAATGTGGTCTGCCAGAGTCCCTCCATGTTGGCCTGGACTTCTGAGAAGTAGATGCCAAACAGGAGAGGACCCAGGACCAATCCCTGTGGGACTCC
Source organism: Protopterus annectens (assembly GCF_019279795.1). Taxonomy (NCBI): domain Eukaryota; kingdom Metazoa; phylum Chordata; order Ceratodontiformes; family Protopteridae; genus Protopterus; species Protopterus annectens. The sequence goes on along the minus strand of NC_056730.1, from coordinate 284,899,834 downwards.
ACTAGTGACTGGTCAGCAGTCTGAGTTGGAGTCCACTACTTTCACACTGGGTGTGCTATCTGTGAACCAATTTGCAACCCACCTAGTGATATAGGGGTTGATGCCTAGTTTGGTGAATTTATCAATAATTCCTAAGTGGGGAATGGTATCAAAGGCCTTGGCATTCCGGTTAATGCACTTCCTTACCTGTTCACTGGGTGGATGATTTTATTTCTATGTGTGTGCATTCTATGGCCTCCAGAATCACAGGGAAGTGTTCTATGGCATAAAATTGTTGCATGGTCATTGCATGGTTGTTGATCTCTCCTCTGGGATGTGTGGGAAACATATATGATTCTGTGCATGTTGCATTAATGCATTTAAAAAAACTGATGTAATATTCTAAAACTGAGACCTTTGAAACACCTAATTTATCCCCTGCTGGTTCATAGGTTCATAGGTGTGTACTAGGCTAATGGTCCTGGAGCCTTTACAAGCCTAGCCCATAGGATTACCCTGGCATCATGGTACCAGAACTTAGTTACCAGTGTCTCTGTCAAGTAGAGCCACTGGAGTGATCCCTGGGGTGAATTTTCTATTTCCCATCCATTCATCAAGATTTCTTGTGAAGAGTGCCACTGAGGTGCTCTGTTTGACATGTATGGGAAGTCTATTCCATAGTATGGGCAGTCTCTGGGTTATGAACCTTTCCGTCCAGCTTGTTCTTTTGATTGTGGTAATGAGGTTGAGGTCTCTGCAGTGTGTGGTCTGGAGGGATTGGGATTTCTTTAGATGTCGCATTTCTAACAGAGCTGGGTCAGACATGGCTTTGTAAGTCAAGCAGAGATCACCTCTAAGTTGATGATATGAGACAGAGAATAGTTGGAGTTTTTTGAGTCTATCCATATAGGACAAGTGTTTAAGGCCTAGGATCTTCTTTGTGAGGTACTTTTGCAGCCTCTCCATAGGTTCATAGCTAGGTACTAGGCTATCAGCCCTGGGGCCTATACAAGCCCAGCCAAAAAGGTACCCTGGCTTTTGCCACCCAAGAAAATTATTTTCCTGTGCCACTGTTGAGCAGAGCTACAGAGGTGATCCCTGGGGTAACTTTCCTATTTCCTGTCCAATCATCAAGATTTTTCTTGAAGAGTGCTAATGAGGAGCTTTGTTTGATATAGATAGGTAGTTTATTCCAGAGTATGGGAAGTCTCTGCAACAGGAATCTATCCCTCAGGCATGTTCTATTTATTGAGGTGACAAGGTTTAGGTCCCTAGAGTGTGTAACTTGGAGGGATTGGGATTTCTTTAAGTGGAGCAAGACCAACAGCTCTGGGTCTGACATAGCTTTGTATGTTAGGCAGAGATCACCTCTGAGTAGGCGATAAGCGATGGAGTAAAGCTGGAGTTTTTTGAGACGGTCTGCGTAGGGCATCTGTTTGAGGCCAGTAATCCTCTTTGTGAGGTATTTCTGCAGCCTTTCCAGTTGTTGTAGATATCTTGTGAGGTACATACCAAAAGTGGCATTGTACTCTATAATGGGTCTAATGAGTGATGAGTAGAGGGGAACAATGACCTCTTTTTTTCTGGATGAGAAACCTTTTGTGATGAGGTGTGCCACATAGAAGGATTTCCTGACTACTGTGGCGATGTAATTATCAAATGAGAAACTACTGTCCACCTGCGTCCCAAGGTCTCTTATCACACTTTCAGTGTTAAGTATAGTACCGCCTATGTTGTAGTTCATGGGTACAGAGTGACAATGCACTTTTTGGCATTGAGCTTGAGGCCATGGCTTTGACACCAGGCATCTGTCTCAGTGAGGCCCTTTTGTAGGATGTCCACATCATTAGGAGTTTTGATTATGGCTCCTAGTTTGCAGTCATCTGTGAACTTCATTAGCCAAAGACCTTCTGTGTTAGCCTGTACTTCAGAGAAGTAGATACCAAACAGGTCTGAAGTAAAGTAGATACCAAACAGGGGAGGACCCAGGACTGAACCCTGTGGTACTCCACTTGTCACTGGTCTGAAGTCGGATTTGGAGTCTGCTACTTTTACAGTGTGGGTTCTGTCAGTGAGCCAGTTGGCAACCCATCTTGTGACATAGGGATTTATACCTAGTTTAGTGAGTTTATCTATAATTCCAGAGTGGGGGATGGTGACAAAAGCCTTGGCAAGATCTAGATAGGCTGTGTGAACCACCTTACCCTTGTCTAAGGCTTTGGTGACTGCTTCAAAGAAGTCTATCAGGTTTAGGAGACATGATCTGCCTTTTACAAACCTGAACTGGGTGGGGTCCAGAGTTTGGAGATTACCAATGTCTTTGTTTATAAGTTCCATGATGATATATTCCATGGCCTTGCAGACCAGGCTCATCAGGCTAATGGGGCAGTAGTTCCTGGGGTCCATGGTGGCTCCCCCCTTGTGGAGTGGGATAACCGTCACTGTGCACCATTCAGCAGGCACAAAGCCTGAGGTGAGGCTATGACTGAACATGGTGTTTAGGAGGGGTGCCAGTTCATTCTGTAGTTCATGTAGAACGCAGCCTGGGATGTTGTTTGGTCCCATGGATGCTGTGTTCTTGGCTTTGGAGAGTGTGGTCTTTACCTGTGCAGCCATGATTACAGGAACTTTGCATTCTTCTGGCATAGAGATGGGCTCTTTAGGGGGTGAGAGGGGGGTAAAGTTAGCACTGAACCTATCTGCCAGGATGTTGGCAATATCAGTTGGGTTTGTATATTTAGTGCCACTGTGCTGTAACTCAGGGCAGATCTGAGTGTTGCCATTGAGATTCCTGACATAGCTATAGATTGCTTTGTGGTTGTCTTTAGAATCAGTGGTGATTTTGTTTTCGTAACTACCTTTGGAGGATTTTATCAGGGATCGCAGCTTCTTACTGAGGTTGACCAGGGAGCTCCTCCATTCATGGGATTTTACTCTTTTTTGCAACAGTTTCTTCCTTCTGTTGTACAGTTTGTTTATGGCAGGGGACCACCAGATTGGCTTCCTTTTTTTGGAGGATAGTGTCTTAGTTCTGTTTGGGATAGCATGATCCATGCACTCATGTAAGTGCTTATAAAGTGCAATTGTGTAGGATTCAGTAGTCATAACTATATTGTCCATCTGCATGGGTGCAATGAAGTTCACCACTTCTGTCTTAAGAAGCATGAAGTTGGCTTTGGAGACATTTTTACCATGGTTTCCTTAATGGGGGGTGGGAGCAGGATGTGGCTATCTAGGGTAATTAGCTTATGGTTGGATCAGACCAATGAGGCGTTGACTTCAGGTGTGGATCACTGGTCACTCATGTTGGTAATGACTAGATCTAGGATATTGTTGCCCCTGGTGGGGGTGTGGATAAGTTGATCCAGGCCATTGGAGTTTATGAATTCCAGAAAGCATTGAGTGAAGGAGTTGGTACATGAGTAGTTTTCCCAGTTAATAGTGGGGTAGTTGAAATCGCCCATTATTAGGGTGTTTGGTTGAACCCTAATTTTTCCAGTACATCAAGAAAAGAGGAGTGGGAATCCTGGGACATGGTGGGTGATCTGTAGCAAGCTACAATTTGGATTGCAGTTTTGCCCAGAGTTAGTTGCACTTGGATAACCTCGGCTGCATTATGCTGAGCAACTAGCCTGGAGGTGTGGATATCCTTAATGAATATGGACACATCTCCACCTTTGGTGTTCCAGTTCAGGTAATATGGCTGAAAAGTGTAGTATGAGTTATAGCCTGATAGTGCAGGGTTGCTCTCTGGAGCCTTGAACCAGGTCTCAATCACTGCACAGATATCGATGTTCTCCATTTTAAGGAGTGCCTCGAGTGAGTGCATTTTGAGATTTAGACTTCTAGCATTGAGTAGCATCACCCTCAGTTTTTGCTTGCCTGTTCCTGTTATGATGGTGAATTTGTCATTTAAACCTTGCCTAAAAAAGGCACTATAGGGGTGGCAAGAACCTTAACCAGTATCCGGAATCCCTGGGGTGACAGTTGCATGCCATCTCTGGCAAAGCATCGTGGTTTGTCGACCATGTCATCCCAGGCAGACAGATACTGGATCCCTTTAGAATGGCACCAGACAGTTTGCCAATTGTTGAAGTCAATCATTTTGTCCTTGTACTGCGGCATCATTCTGGTGATGGCAGAATGCTACTCAGGGCTAGGGTCCTACCTGCCTGGGCTACAAGATCGGAGATGTCTTCCATGTCTCTTTTCATGCAGTCCAGGGAGGTACGTCTCAGGTCATTCACACCAACACGGACAATGACAGAGTCATATTTGTACTTGTTGTGGAGTGACCTGAGTGCATTGGTTATGTGGCAGATCCTGGCACCCGACAGGCAGCTGACAGTAACCTTCTCCTTGTTTAGCCTGGTGAGTGGGACATCAGTGTGCCTGACTATAGAGTCAACTATGACTAGTGTGTTGGGTACGTTGTGTTGCCTTATTGATTGTGCTTGAGTGGCACACTGAGTCTGTGGGCTATGTGTCATTTGGGTTGTGTTGGGGGGTGGGTGTTGCTTGCATTTCTGCTTGGAGGTCTCTGTTGCTTGAGCAGATTATTATTGGGAGCCTCCGCGAATGTTTTTGCGTTTCTATGTGTGGATTTTGGTGGTGTAGATTTAGTGAGACTATGTGATGTGTGTGGTGTGGTGCAAGTGTTTACCTTCTCCTCTTGACTGTCAAGTTCAGCCATGATTGGAGAGAGCTTTACCTCCAGTTTGGCTAGATAAGTGCATCTCTCACAGGTTGTAGTGTTGGGTGGTAGGAGGAGAGGGTTGTCTGTGTACATGAGGCAATTTCTACATTGCCCCAAGATGCCCAGATTCATCAGATAGACAGGAGAGAACACTGGGAGCTGACCCTTGGACATGCCTGAATAAAAAAATATTTTCCTCTAGATAAGTGAGGAAAGTGAGTACAAGAGCTGTTTTTCTCTAAGCAAGTGAGGAAAGTAAGTACCAGAACTGTTTTCCTCTAGGTAATGAGGAAGGTTGAGTGCTGTAGTAATTAGTAGGTTATTTAGTGCTTACCAGTTCCGAACAAGTGCTCATCACAAATAAGCAAATTCAAGTGCTAAAACAAAGAATCTGTATCTGGACTAAACTAGTTACAGAAAAGGGGGGAAACCAGCCCAAATGCGGTCTTTTAAATAAGAAAGTTGAGAGAGATGGAAAAACTGTCCAAACGGCCAATAACTAAAATTTCTGGGCCAGAAATACTCCTTATGTGGTAGATAAGGTTAGCTAGTGCTTACCACTCCCACTGATAAGCTAGAAGGCTTCCCTCCAACACAGAAAACTTAGGGGGGCTCAGAAGCTTACATACAGTCCTGGATACAGCAGATCTGAATCTGGACTACACTAGTTACAGGAAAGGTATATATATATATATATTTATATATATATATATATATATATATATATATATATATATATATATATATATATATATATATATATATATATATATATATATACAGAAAAGTAGCTAAAACAGCAGTAAAAACAATTCAAATGCAGTGCAAGCTAGCCCACTTGAGTATGTAGCAATGTTAGACCAAACAGTTAAAAAAAGGCAATTAAATAAAAAAATGACTAAAAACAAGTGCAGAAGGAGTCTATTAGGTACAAGTAGGTAAAGAGATGGGACTGGGGGGATTGTCCCAGATCAAATCGACAGTGGGGGCAGGCAAGTGCAAAAGCCTCCAAATTTTAACAACAACACAGAAATAGGGAGGGTGGGTATGGGAAAACCAACACCTTCAGCAGAGATCTGAAAAACTGTACAGTGAAGCAAAAATAACAGTGCACAACTCTGAAGTCAGCCAGCAATGATATAAAATTAGTCAAACAACAATTACCAGTACACAACTCTGAAGTGCCAGAAAAATATACTCAGCTCTGTATATCTCCAGATAGTTTGAAGAGCACTCTGTCAGGACACAGGAAGACTCCAGCAATGATATGTTGTTGCAGGTGACTAGTGAGGTACATGCCAAATGGGGCATTATACTCGATGGTTGGCTTAATGATGAAAGAGTAAACAGAGACAATGACCTCTTTCTTCCTGGATGCAAAACCCTTAGTAATGAGATGTGCTACACAGAAGGACTTTCTAACCACAGTGGCAATGTGGTGGTCAAAAGAGAAGTTGCTAAAAACCTGTATTCCCAGATCTCTTATAACGCCTTCTGTGTTCAGTGGACTACCATCAATGTGGTAATTCACGGGAAATGGGTTTTCCCAAAGGGGATGATGACACATTTTTTGGCATTGAGCTTAAGGCCATGGTTTTGACACCAGTCATTGGTCTCAGTGAGGCCTTTCTGTAGGATGTCAACATCACTTGGGGAGTTAATAATAGCTCCCAACTTGCAATCATCTGTGAACTTTGTCTGCCAGAGTCCTTTCGTGTTGGCCTGGACTTCAGAGATGTACATACAAATCAGGAGAGGACCCAGGACTGAATCCTGTGGGAATCCACTCATGTCTGGTCAGCATTCTCACTTGGAGTCGGCTACTTTCACACTGTAGGTTCTATCTGTGAGCCAGTTTGCAACCCACCTAGTGATATAGGGGTTGATGCCTAGCTTAGTGAGTTTTTCTATGATTCCTGAGTGGGGAATGGCATCAAAGGCATAGGCCAGATCAAGGTAGGCTGTATGAACCACCTTGCCATCATTCACAGCTCTGGCGACTGATTCAAAGAAGTCGACCAGGCTGAGCAGGCATGATCTACCCTTCACAAAAACAAACTGTGTGGGATCCAGAGTTTGGAGATTCCCTGTATCCTTGTTTATTAGGTCCATGAAGATGCATTCCATAGCTTTGCATATTAGACTCGTCAGGCTAATGGGGCGATAGTTCCCAGGGTCTGTAGTCGCTCCTCCTTTGTGGAGAGGGATGACTGTAGTAATGCACCATTTGGTAGGGACAAAGCCTGAGATGAGGCTATGATTGAACAGGGCACACAGGTGAGGTGCCAATTCACTCTGTAGTCCATGTAGAACACAGCCAGGGATATTGTCAGGTCCATAGAAGCTGTATTCATGGCCTTGGACAGTGCTGTTCTAACCTGTGCATCAGTAATACTGGGTGCCTGGCAATCTACTGGTATTGTGGTTGGTCCTTTGCTGGGGGAGAGAGGGGCAAAGTTGGCACTGAATCTGTCAGCCAGTATATTGGCAATATCTGTTGGCTTAGTATAGGAGGTGCCATTGTGCAGTAGCTTAGATATATCTGGGTATTGCCATGGAGATTCTTTACATAACTATAGGAGGCCTTGTGGTTGTCTTTACTATCTGCTGAAATTCTGTTTCATAGGTAGCTTTAGTGGATTTGATGATGGATCTCAACTTTTTGTTGAGGCTGATAAGGGAGTTTTTCCAGTCTTGGGACTTCATCATATTCCGCATCAGTTTCCTCCTTCTGTTGTAGAGTTTGTTTATGGCAGAGAACCACCAGATTGGCTTCCTTTTTTTGGAGGAGAGCATCTTGGTTCTACTGGGTATGGCAAGATCCATGCATTTGTGTACGTGTTTGTACAGTGCATTGGTGTATAATTCGGCGGTCATGCAACTATTCTCCATTTGCATGGGTGCCTTGAAGTTAGCCACCTCTGTTTTTAGAAGCCCAAAGTTAGCTTTGGAGATGTTTTTCATGGTGGTTAACTTTGCGGGGCGGGTGGGAGGGATGTGGATTTCCAAAGTGATTAATATGTGTTCGGATCTAACCAGGGAGGAGTTGACTAATGGTGTAGAGCAATGTTTGCCCATGTTAGTAATGACCAGGTCAAGGATGATGCTACCTCTAGTGGGGGTAAGAATGAGCTGGTCCAGGGCATTGGAATTAATGAATTCCAGGAAACATTGGGCAAGTGTATTGGTACATGAGTAGTTTTCCCAGTTAATGGAGGGGTATTTGAAGTTACCCAGTATGAGAGTGTTAGATTGTACCCTAATATTCTCCAGGGTGCTTAGGAACATGGAGCATGAGGCTTGGGACATGGTTGGGGATCTATAGCAGGATACAACCTGAATCGCTGTCTTACCCAATGTTAGCTGCATCTGAAGTATCTCTGATGTGTTATGTTGGTCTACCAGTCTGCAGGTGTGCACATCCTTTATGAATATGGAAACAAAACCGCCTTTGGAGCTTTGATCCAAGTTCTGTGGCCGAAAGGTGTGGAATGAGTTATTGCCTGGTAGTGCATGGGGCGCTTTCTGCTGCCTTGACCCAGGTCTCTGTTACAGCACAAATGTCAATGTTCTCCATTTAAGGAGTGCTTTGAGAGAGTGCATTTTGAGATTTAGACTTGTAGCATTGAGCAGCATGACCCTCAGATTGCATTTGTTTGTAGCTGTTACAGTGGTAATTTAGTCTTTGGAACACCATCTAAAAAAGGCACTATAGGGATGGCAAGAGCTTTGGCTAGTATCCGGAAGCCCAGGAGTGACAGATGCAGGCCATCTCTGGCATAGCATCAAGGTCAGTCAATCATGTTATCCCAGGCAGACAGATACTGGATCCCCTTATAATGACACCAGAAACTTAGCCAATAGTTGAAATCAATATTTTTTTGCTTGTACTGTGGTATCATTCTGGGTGATGGTAAGAGGCTGCTCAGGGCTAGGGTCTTACCCACCTGGGGTACATAATCCAAGAGCTCCTCCATGTCTCTTTTCATGTAGTCCAGGGAGGTACAACTCAGGTCATTCACACCCACCTGTACAATGATAGAGTCATATTTGTACCTGTTGTTGAGGGACCTGAGTGCGTGCATTATGTAGCGGATCCTGGCACCTGACAGGCAGCTGACTGTAATTTTCTCCTTATTCAACCTAGAGAGTGGGACATTAGTGTGCCTCACTATCGAGTCACCTATGACTAGTGTGTTGGGAATGTTGTTTTGCCTTAGGGGCTTTGGTTGAGTGGCACACTGATTAGGAGAGTTATGTGTCTCGTGATTAGTGTCGTGTTGTGGTGGTCGAGCGTGTTTCTACCTTGGAGGTCTCTGCTGTTTGGGTAGATTTTTATTGAGAGCCTTTCTCTGGAAAGTGACTGTAGCTAGCATATGTAATGCTACATGTACCTTTGTTTTCACTGGGATGGGTTCTCCAAGATTTCCCTTGGAGCCTCAGGTGAGGGTGACAGTGGTTGCCTTTTTCATTTAGTGCATCTCTGTAATCTTATATCACTATACAATTTCTGCATCATGAAGTCCATGATAAGTCAAGCAGGGTCTGAACATCCTTTTCCTTCTCAGCTGAAGGCTGGCAGCAGCAGCAGCACCTTGAGTTAAAGCTTGTCGCACATACAGTTTAATGACAGCAGTAGCAACTCCAAACATTTTTTTTTCTAAGTGCCTTCATGACTGTATTTCAAAGAGTATTGGATTTAAGGGCAAAAGGGAGCACTGAGTGTACACGCTAACTTTATACATTCCTGAATAGCTCTGTCATGTTGGATTGCTTAATTAGTATGCACAGCAGATACTTATACCTTTATTAGCATATTGTTCCACTTACCCTTGTTTTGAGGGCTGGTGCAAAGTGTAGGGATGCTTAATTAATACAGAATAACACATTATTGTGTGTGAGATGTGCACACAATAGCAGCACTATGTACAGGCCTTCATGAATCCGGCCTAGTATATTTACTTTGGCTTGGAATGTCGATGTCAATACCCTAAACAAATGCATTTGTAGTGGCATAGCAATAGTTCCACCTATATAAAGGACTTGGAACTGCAGGAAGTATATATGATGAGAGGCTTAACTGCCAACATTACTAGATCCTAAATATAGATAAAACTGCAATGCAGGAATAGCAAAACCAGTGACAGGGGATGCCTGAGGATCACAAGCATCACTGTTTTCCAGCTGTAATGACTCCAGTATTACAGTATTTAAGTATCCCAGACTGTGCTATCATCTTGCAACACAAAGTACCCTTCCTATTTTTTGGGATGTGAAAATGTATTTTTACCTGTCATGTATGTATTCCCATTTCTGACATACAGATGACACTGTAGTGTGAGACAGTGTGGAGGCATGCAGTGCTACCAGTATGACAACCCTTGTGCTGCAGGCTGGCCTGCTGTACTGGTGCTGATATGAAGGCAGTGCAGCAGTGGCTGCCAACTTTGGATGAACTTTGTGATTATGCAACAGCTTGGCTATTGTCAGGACATGAAAAGAAAAGGTAAGAAGTTTCATTAACTCTATCTATTGCTAAGCCTCATTGTATGCTACTCATGCTGTTGCAGTATTGGAATCATGACGGCTAGAGTAGGACATACCCCACTCACCAAATGATGCCATATATGGGGGCAGAACTAGAATATAGAATCAGGGCAACTTTGCTGTTTAGTGAAGGTTTTCCAAGACACCACCCTGATACATTAATAATTAGGCCCCAAATATAAAATGTGCAGTAATGGTCTCAAGCAACACACATCCAATAAGTATATGGTGATGCTTTTTTTCACAACTTACATTTGTCCCATATCTAGAATATAATGAGCATATCGTATTTCATCTCCATTACAAATAATAACCTTTCAGCCTTTTATATAAAACATTAACATTTACCTTTTCCCATGCTAGAGGTAGTTACAAACGTGTCCCTCCCCAATAGCATTAACTGTTTTGTCTAGCAGTTTTAATTTCTTTCCTATAAAATGTTTTTTTTTTTTAGTGATACCCACTCAGTCAAGACCAGGAAATGAACAAGTAATTCACAAAATATCAATAACACCCTGAGAGTTTGCAATTTCAGAATTAAGTATATTAGTTAGTGGGAAACATGGTACAACCCCTACAGAGAGTCTTGTCCATTTGTCTGTTGGAGAGTTGACTCCACATCATCATCATTATCAACCTCTTTCTCCCATTGGGGTTGGGATATTGTGCCATCTCTTTCTATTCAATGCCACTACCTACCTTCTTCAACACCTACGCCTAACTGTTGCAGGTCTTCTGTCACGCAATCCATCCACCTCTTTGCTGGATGCCCTCATTTCATCTTGCTTCTTCTGCATGTTTCAAATCTTCTTCGCCAGATTATTTTCTTTTTTCCTGTCCATCTGCTCAAACCACCATAATCTGTTTTGTTTGAAATTTTCTGCAATTGGAGCCACTTTGGCTTCAACTCTTATGTCCTAAATTCTTCATCTGTCCCACAGTGGGCATCCTACCACCTGTCTCAGGCACTTCTTCTGCATTACTTCTAGCTTCCTCAACAGCTCTGCTTTTACTACCCAGCCTTCTGTACCACACAGTAGTACTGGTCACATCACTGTTTTGTATACCTTACTTCTCAGCTGCTTTGGCATTCTTCTGTCATAAGATATCCCTGACACTCTGTGTCAGTTGGCCACAATCCCTCTGATTCTAGCTTTGACCTCCTCATTCAGACTTCCCTTTTCCTCAACCACCCTCTGTGATACTTGAAGCTATTGATCTGTTCCACTATTTTCCCTTCTATTCAGTTGTCAGTTTCTTCTTATTCCCCCATCTACTGCCATTACCACTGTCTTATCTGTACTCAGTTTCATCCCATGTGCCTTCAGTTTTGCATTCCATTTCCCTATCCTTTGCTAAAGTTCTTGTTCAGTGTCTGCCTGTAATGCCACATCCTCTGCATACAGTAACTTTGTCAATCCGTCTCGTCCAACCTGTTTGCTAATGTAGTGCATCACCAGTATGAACACACTGCGCTCAGAGCTAAACCCTGATACATACCTACTCCCACTGGGAATCCTTCTGTGAGACCAGACTGTTAATGTTGAGTCATAGGGTCTGTGTACACAGCCTGAACTAATCCTATAAATGTTTCTAGGACTTCAAACCACTGCAAGACTGCTCAGATCAGTTTTTTGGGGATTTTGTCATATGCTTTTTCCACATTTAGTAATGTCCTTTCAGAGTCTTTCCTCATCTTCTCAACTGTATGTCTCACTGCAAATGTCATGCCATTTGTGCTGCATCCTGATGTGAATCCAAACTGCTCTTACTTTCTACTACTGTGTATTCATTAATCAGTCGCCCTTTCCAGAATTTTCATGCAGTGTGACAGGAGTTTGATACCTCTGTACCGCCAACAGTTATGAATGTCCCCTTTTTTCCTTGAACACACTGGTACCAGTATGCTTATTCTCTAGTCAACTGTGATATGTCTTTCTCTCCATACTGCTATGAGTAACCACAGGAGCCATATCTCTCCAAATACCTTTATCATATTTGCTGTGATTTCCCTGACCTCATTTGCCTTAGTGTTGTTCTTACTTCTTCTATGTAGGGCACCTCTGCTTCTTTCATTGTAGGCTGTGTCTGGGGAAGTACAGCTTTTGTAGGCCTTTCTTGGATGTCTTGTGAACTGGTGAGCAGGTTGTTGCTGGCATCCCTTATGACTTTTGACTTATGACTTATGAGGATGACTCCACATATCAAACAAAATAAAATTGGATTACTTGATTAGTCTTCTGGTCTTGACCGTATAGATTTTATGAGAAAGATGTTTAATATCATGAACTACATCCATATTACCATATTTAGAATATCTGTCTATTAAAGCAGGGTAGAACAATCTCAATGGACCATTTTCCAATTCAGCATGGGGATGCAAACAAAGAAATTCAGATAAGAAATGTAAAGTGGTCATATAAACAGTGATCATATATATAAAATAATAATCTACAATTAGTTAATAAATAAAAGAATAAAACAATAGCCACTGAATTCAGCTTTGGGGAGTTGAGGCTCAGGGAATTGATTTCTGGGAAATAAGCAGCTCTATAGAAACAGAGCAGGCAGCAACCCTGTAACCTTTCTGATAAAAACAACCCATAGAATAAGAAATACCTAACATCAGATTTTTTATTACATTGCTGATGAAGAAACAGAAAGTTTTTTGGTACATTACCATAGCTCAGGACTTTGCATTTTTCCCCAGGGACTAGACCTGCTCCATTCAACCACTGTACAACTGGCTTCACTACACTCCATATCCAACCCTATATCATTAAAGTTATTGACCAAATCATATCACCTGTCCCACTCCATCCCCATATTTTAAACTCTATTTGCCAAAACATATCACCTGACACTTAACTACCCATACCAGCTAATATAGCCAACCAATTAAAACCTAATAAAAACTATTTATTACAAATCAGAAAACATCCATCCCTTTCTTATGAACCCCCTACCCAATAGGTGCATCACAATATTTTTTGTAGTTTTCTTCCTCTCATTTCCTTTCTATACTCGTATACAACTATTTCAAAATTCCCATCATGCATATATATCTATTTTCCCTAATAGGGCCCTTAACTATCCTAAGTCAACTACTTATGAATCATACCCTATTTGCATTCAAACCAAGTCCTCCACAAAAACCTACTTAGCATCTGTCCACAGATGCAACTCCCTAATCTGGCCATCTTTCTTCAGCATAGACAAAATCCTACTCAAAAAATAACACATTGCTAACCTACTCCAAATAAAAAAGCACACTGCAATGCAAAAAAAAAAAACATACGAAAACTACTTTTCCATAACCCCAAAAACTTGATCACCCACCCAATAAACCAATTGAGAGTGGAGATGTACACCGTACCCCAGCTGACCCAACATTAGCCCCATCTAAACAAATCCAACACCCAATCCACCTGAACCCCCCCCCCCCCGAATCAACAATCCTCTAAAAAACAACAAACTTAAGTATCTTCCTCCAGCCTAAAAATATATAATTTCAATGCCCAAAGCATCTGCATTAAGATATCAAACCTTCATCTATGGATTGAATTACATCAACCCCACATCCTAGTTATCACTGAAACCTGATTAAGACCTGAAATTAAAGATGAAGAAATCATTCCTTCCAGTTACACAATCATTAGGAAAGATCAAATAGGTAAATGGGCTGGGAGTGTAGCCATCATCCTGCAAGCCAACTATTCCACAATATAACAATGAAGAAATAATTATAGCCAACTCCACCTAAACAATCAGAAATCCATAATAATTGTAGTGGCCTATATCCCCTCCTCCATACATTTCAGCGTCTTCACACAAGAAATCTGTACAGAGCCTCATATAACAGTGGACAAAGGCCCAAACACAGGGACAGCTTTTAAATATTGCTCTTATTAACTTAGAAATATGCTAGAACAACATGATTTGTGTTAGCATGCCTTTTTAACAAATATGAAATCTGAAACTTAAATGTATGTCATTTTTAGTGACCTCAATCCTCATTAATTTCCAGGAAACCACACATTTTAAGGAACAGACCCAAAATATGAAGAAAAAAATCTGTGCTTTATGCAAAAATCTGGACACTTGAGAAGTACGCCTCCCTCCAAAATGCCAAGAATACCAAAAACAAACTTAGCTACTTATCTACTTTCAACCAAGAAACCATCCTGGGCAGTGACCTTAACATACACTGGACTTCTAACCAGTCTAACTCTACTCTCTCATAATATTAATCTTTATCATTTCACTCAGTTGATCAACAGCCAACCTGATTTGACAAAGTATCCAAAAAAAGTCTATACTACACCGCATACTCTCAACCAGCCCTAAGACAATTAAGCTAATTGGCCCCCTCCTAGACTCTCTTAGTGAGCATCACCCCACCTGGATCAACAGAGAGCCCCCCAAACCCCTACCCTTCAACTGTGTGTAGAAATGTAACTAATTCTGATAAATCCATATTTAATGACTTACTTAAAGAATTTGACTGGGAACACGTCAAATATCTGCCTCTGGACAAGGCTGTCTGTCACTTCTATAACTTCTTAACTATACTAAATCAACAAAGCCCATTGATATATAAAAGAGTTAAAATAATTTCTGCCCCTTGGCTAACACATCAAACTAAACAACTCATGAAAGACAGAGACAAAGCCTGAAAATAATGGCAGAAAACTAGACCCAATCCTACCTTGTTAGATATTGGTGCCTTAGAAACTGCACAAAGGCAAAAGTTCATTATGATACAAAGACCTTCTTTTCCACATATCAGACAACGCATACAAAAATCCCCAAAAGAGTTTGACAAAATTTGAACAACCTCCTAAAAACAGGCAGAAAAAATACCCAAAGCCTTTATTATCTGAAACTAGCAAAGACATTGCAGACAAATTCAACAAACACTTCATATCCAGTACTCAAATTAACTCAAACAATAACAAATTATACCACCTCACTTAACTCCCCTGACCATAGCTACACACCCCAACTCAACTTAACAATCATCCAGACAAATGCCATGAAAAATGCATTAAAAAACTAAAATCCACAACATTATCTCCTGAGAAATTGCCATCCGAATACCTCGGCTTGGCTGCTAACAGCATTTACTACACTTTTTCTATTCTAATTAATATATACATTACAGAAGACTACATCCCAGCCCTATAGAAACCCTTCATAATCCCATTAAACAAAGGTGGCACATCCATTAAACTGTCAAACTATAGCCCTATAGCAATCCTTCCTCCCTCTCTAAAGTAATTGAAAAATGCATCCATCATCAACTCTTGGTCTTTCTACTTGATAACAAGTTTCTTCCTCTTACTAAAACTACCCAGCTACATTTCCTAAATGCCATTAAATAAAGTAAAAACTCAGGTAATTTTTCTTCACCCTTTTCCTGGACTTGTCAAAAGCTTTCAACACAGTGCCGTATGACCTCCTCTTCCAAAGACTAAATCTTATAGTTTCACAACTCCCTTTCTAACTGGTTCACCATCTACCTAAACAATCACACCAAGCCTGTAAAATGGAATGACTCTCAGTCCATATTCCTTTCAACCACTGCAGGAGATCCCCAAGGCTCCATACTTGGGAGAATGCTTTTCAATATTTTTCTTTATGACATACACAGGGAATCAAACTCACTACCAAAATACAATATGCTGACCACTCAGCTTTAGTTTGCTTAGCCTGATATCTTTCCACCTTAGAAGCTGTCATACAGGAAGCTTTCACCTTTATAGAACATTGGCTAAATAAATCTTAACTGCTTTTAAATGCCAGCAAAAACAAACTAATCTTATACCTTCCTAAAAGCATAAATCAAAACAGCACTGACCTTAATATTATCTCCTCAAACAACACAAAAATTGAAAACATCACCAACACAAACTTACTAGGCTTAATCATTGAAAAGTTAAAATCTGATTTGTACATTGGCACTGCAGTTAAAATGAAAGACTGCAAATTAGGCTTTCTTAATGAGCATTGCAACTGCTAAGTGATCATAATAAAAAAAGAAAATAGCTGGTACCTTTCTTCTCCTTCCTGCCCTCCTATACCCCTCAACTATATTCAGAAATCTCACCTCTTCCACAAACACAGTCTAGAAAGCACCAACAACAAAATTAACAAGTTCACTTGCAGCCCCCCAAATCATTCCTCTCCCTGTATGGTGCTCAGTACCCTCAATTGAGGTGGACTTCATTGGCACATCACCCTCTTCCAGATACCCAGAGAACACAAAATACTTCAGCATCTATTTAAAACACCCTCATTGTCAAATCCTATCCAATGGCATGTATCACATAGAACCCTAGGACCCCTAAAACTTAAACTAACCTTTGCTAATAAATCTAATAATTATTACAATGACTAGCTATTCTTTGTCACCATCTCCAAGGCATGAAACAAACTTCCAAACCACATCAAGGTTTTAAATAACATGAAACAGTTCAAATCCACCCTAAAATATCACCTGGCAACCTATTAAATACCTTCAGTTTGACGTATGCAGTCCTTACTCTGTCTATTATCCATACTATACAAGTGTATTAATATAGTATTTTTAATTCTACTGACAATATCTTGAAAACGTGCATTTCCTTAACCTGATATGCTTTGTAAATAATGTTTGTTAACTGTTTTTTTTTTTCTTTCGAATTGTCAAAAATATATCTCTGTCCTTGGTTTGGAGCTTTTTACACCAGGCCTCCACTGAAAATGGGCATTTCAGTTCCCAGATGGACTTTCCGTATAAACAAAAAACCAAATAAATAAAATCTTCATGAAACTGGGTCAGAGGGAAGTACAAGAAAGGTGCTTTATTTACTCTCTTAAATGAGCTACAACAGCTGCATCTTCTATTAAATCTTCTCCCTACCTTCTCACCTTCTCCTCTTGCTCCATCTACCTTATGTAATCATGCTGAAACAGTCTATACATTAATTTTGGCATAAGTTCACAAAATCAGTATTGGAGTGTTTAAAAAAACATCAGCACTGGAGTGATTGTATGCCAAAATAAGATGAACCTGTCTTTTACAACACAAATCTACAAATGTGAATAGATTATTAAGTAAAGCAAAAATAGTTCCAGACTATGAGTAGGATGAATCCTTTTAAAATTTATTATAAATCCACCAAAAGATGAGCGCTTTCGAGTCGATGTGAGACTTCTTCAGATAAAACAATACCAGTGCTACACTTACTATATATAATGCCCTAAATTGCCCTATTTACCTAACCAATTAAAAATTTAAAGCACCACTAATGGGTGTTTTAAAATATAATATTATATTATTTTACACCATACAACAATCTTTCACAAGTAAAATGAAATGAAATGTTATAAGATGAAATTTGTTCCTGCAATATTGTGGGGTAGGATCATAATATGCAAACATAAAACTATTTTAAAAAACTGTTTTAAAAAAACTTATTAATACCATTCAAGTCTTTAAAATATGTTACTATTGTATACAAAGTGCTTCAAACTTTTCCTGCTCTCTCTATTAGTGTAGCTTTAATGCTGATGTATTCATTAAGACCTGGAGGAAAATTAGCCTTAAGCCTCAATTGCCATCTTAATTCCCTGTTCAGTAGTACATTCTTCATATCACCCCCCCATTGTTGTTCTTAACCAAATCAATAATCCCAAATTTGAAACCATTAAATGATATATAGGAAACCGAATGTTTGTATAGGGCACTGGTATCTTTCCTGGTCCTGATGTCATTAAAATGCTCATATATTCTATCTTTCAGTGCCCTCTCGGTTTTCCCTATATAAAATGATGAACATTGTGTACAGATGGCCAAATAAACCAACATTCTAGTATGACAATTACCCTTACAAAATTTAACTACACTACCCAAACCATTGTTCAATTTTATGGACTCTTCTTTGTAAATGTGAGAACATTGCCCACACTTACCACATGAACTAGTTGCTTTTTTGGTATTGTCCTTGTTATCAACTCTTTCGAACAATCTTTTAAAACTAATTCCTGTCCTGTAAGTAAAGTGAGGTCTGTTTCCTACCACTTCGTATAATTCCTTATTAGTTTTTAATATACACCAATTGGCTTTCACTATTTGTGTAAAGAAGTCAGAAAACGTACTAAACTCAGTAACACATGCCCCCTGGTAATTTTTTATTGCCTTGTCGGATTCAACCACTTTACTAAAAGGTTGACCTAGTAAAGCTTTATATTTGGTCCCCCAACCATTGTAGACATCCTCCAGAGTTTTACCCACCAGCTCTTTAGGGTATCCTCTCTCAATAAACATTTTACCCAAGAAATTAAATTCTTCAAATAAATCATAAAAGTCAGATGTCATCATCGCCAGCCTAACTGCCTGTCCCTTAATCAAGCTCCTTTTTTGGTGAAAAGGATGGAAACTATCGTGGTGTAAATAACCATTACACCATGTGGCCTTACAAAAAATCCTGGACTTAAATCCCTGTGGTGTCTTACAAATTGTGATGTCGAGATAGTTTATACTATGATCATCGACAGTGTGTGTAAAGGAGAGAAAGTCCGTGGTATTATTCAAATAATCAATGAACTCCACTATACTGTCCTTAGTGCACTCCCAAATCACAAAAATATCGTCCAAAAATCTCAGGTAGCACTTCATGTGCTTCCTATAAATACTTTTTAACACATACCTATCCTCCCATTCTAACATCACTAAATTAGCGTAAATGGGGGCACAAGCTGCCCCCATAGCTACACCGCTAATTTGTTGATAATATTCTCCCTGGAAGCCAATGTAATTGTTATCCAACACGACTTCCATGAGTTCGAAGATTATTAACTTATGATCGTAAGGTAAATCTGAATACTTATGAATACTGTCTTCAAAGAATTCCTGTCCCTCGACCCATGGAATACATGTAAATAAATCTTTTACATCAATTGTTAGAAATACACAATTTTCTGACCACAAATCATAATTTAATTTACTAAGGAATTCCCAGGAATCTTTAATTAAATGTTCCATCCTTGTTACTATATTTTTGGTGAGGCTGTCAATATATACTGCTAAAGGATGTGTTTTAGAGTTACTGGCTGATACAATAGGTCTAAACGGGGGCTCCAATATGGACTTATGGACCTTAGGCACCCCAAAAAACTGAGGAATAATAGGGTGTACTTGTCTCAAAAATTGGTATGTTGATTTATCAACTCTATTTTCTAGCAAGTACTCTTCTAAGAGGGAATCAATCCTCCTATATGCAATTTGTATCTCATTGTATGAAACTGAGGTGTATGTATTTGTATCCAACAGGATATTAGTTAAGGCATTGTTGTATTCCTCATTATCAAATAATACACTTCCTCCACCTTTATCCGGCTTCATAATTCTAATATCTTTTTGTACTTTTAAATCAAAGAGTAACCTCTCTTCTTCTTTACTCAAGTTGCGATGTTCCATTTTTCTTCTATTCTTTATATGCGCATCATAAATCTCATTTGTAACAATATTCTCAAAAGTAATAAGAGCCAGATGTAGGGGTGGGTTGTATGTACTATTCCTTACTAATCCTCTGTCAGTAATAAGGTTATCTCCCAAAGTTTTTTTGTGTATCAAACTCAAATTCAGTTTTCTGAGGTATAGTTTAAAATCTACTAAAATGTGAGCTAAATCACCATACTGTGACCGAACAAATTTAAAACCTTTTGAAAATAAGTCAAAATGGTTCTTTCTCAGAATAGTGGATCTATAATTAAAAATTTTAAAACCTCTGTATTCAGAAACTATACCATCAACATGTTGAATAATATTTATCTGCCCTTCTTCCCCACTTTCTTCCATCCATAATTGTTCCCATGTGAACTTGTTGAATAACCCAGGTCAGATGAAAGTCTGGCTTGATTTGCCAGACGTTCTGACCTCCTTGGACCTAAAAAATGTTCTTGTGGTTCAGAAAAGGAATCAAGTTTGTCTAAAACTCTGTTAGAAACACCTCCACCATGATTATTTCTACCGTGGAAGTTAGATCTTTGTACTTCATTAGATTCTACTATGTCACATTGCATAGGGTGAACCAATTCCTGCATTTTATTTATATTTTTAAAGTTGTTAATAGGTCCAGGATACATTTTACCCTTAATATATTGTTCTTTGTCCCTCATAAACTTTTTCTGCTTCCTGGTAAACATGTTGTTAATCCTACCATCTGTTTTTTTCAAAACCCTGTTGTATAAATCTTTGTATTCATCAAATAACAAATCTTTAAGAATGTCTTCATTTAGTTTGTTTAAATCAACTAACAAACTATTCAACAATGTTTTGTTGTACTTAATCAACTTTAAAATCAAACCAAACCCACACTCGTCAAAAAAGTCATGAAAGTCTTTTAAAACAACATCAGAATATAAAATACCAAAGGGATATTTAAATATTCTAAGTCCCTGAGGAACTATTTTGTGACTAACACAACAATGTAAATATCTATTGTCAATTTGTAAACATTTGTACTTAAACAACGTCTTTTCAAATAAGCAAATCAAGTCTTACAATGTAGGGACGTCCGTTTCATTTAAACCATGTCCAACCGTATTCCTTTGAAAGTGCTTAACAGAAAAAGATGTATTAAACCCAAGATTCCTGTCTAAAACATCTTTAAAACAAAAAGAATGTTCATTGATCAAAAAGGAACGTGCCGCTGATTCTGCAGCATTAGAACTGGCCGTAGTTCCTTTTGTAGATTGATGGGCATAAGTAACAGTACCTTTAGATTTATTGTTCGTCTGTTGTGCCACCCGGTCCTGTGGCTCTGTTGTAGAGACCTGCACATCAAATCGATTAAGTGGAGATAGAGGAACCCCTCCAGTTTTACTTCCGTTGCTTCGTTCACCTTCCCTGGCGTTCGCCTTAGTACCACCATTGCTCTCAACCCTTGAGCATGGAGATGACGTTAAAAACTGCGCCGAAGCACGAACAGGATAGTTACAAAGTGAATTGGCTCCATCTGCTGGTTTGACTTGACTAAACAAGTCAATAAGCCTGGTTAAATCACTTCTTAGTGTAGCCAATTCCTCAAATACTTTAGTTACTTCTTGCTGTGTCCTAGTTATACAACTAGGACTAAACAATATATCATGTCCGATGATAGTTGAATCACTAGGGGAACCTTCCATAATGGTAGCACCAGTGTTGAAAAAAACTCCACGACAATCCTACAAGCAAAAACTGGAACCAATCCGAGGTCACAAAACCAACCAAATTAGACAAAAAACAACTAAGTAAAGCAAAAATAGTTCCAGACTACGAGTAGGATGAATCCTTTTAAAATTAAAAAAAAAAAATCGGATTGGTGCTTTAAATTTTTAATTGGTTAGGTAAATAAGGCAATTTAGGGCATTATATATAGTAAGTGTAGCACTGGTATTGTTTTATCTGAAGAAGTCTCACATCGAGACGAAAGCGCTCATCTTTTGGTGGATTTATAATAAATTTTAAAAGGATTCATCCTACTCGTAGTCTGGAACTATTTTTGCTTTACTTAGTTGTTTTTTGTCTAATTTGATTTGAATAGATTATTAAGTTTCTTATCCTTTCAGCATTTTATAAATCCAGCTTAAACATCCACAACATCAACCTTCTGATACAGAAGGAGACATAATGAAGGCCATCATCATCAAAGTAAACCCTGGAAACATTTATACATCTTAAAGGCATTCCTTGCTATATTTTACCTAATAATATCCTACTTATTGTCATTGATGATTTTTTTATTTTCATCTAATACAATTGCTTCTTCTTTTGTTTCTACTCTATAGACAAAACAAAACAAAACACAAAAAAAATTGTTAAGTCCTTCTTACCTTCACATATTTTCTTGTTTCTCAAAACATATCTTTCCGGAAAATAGCATTATTAGTCCTTTTGATGCTTTCAAACACTGCCGACTCTTACTTCATTTTACATCTTCCTTAAATTTAATAATGCACATCTGACCATTTTTCTTGAGAATTTGCTAACTTCATTTATCTCCCTTATTCTGTTCATGTATATCTTTTCCTATTTGTCCATTTTATAATCGTTATCAGTCCCATTCTTTTTCTGCAAAAATTCAAATCTTGCTGATATGTGCGAGCAGTCTACTTTTCCATAACTAACTGGATTTGCCAACTTGTCACAAGTTTCCCTTTTCAGGGGTGACTCAGGAGCATTGTCCTTTTCAAATTTTATTTCCTTCTTCAACTGAGAAAGAAAATATGTTCTTGTTTATCCTATTTAGTCATATTTCCTTTAACAGATATTTTTCTGATAACTTCACTTTCATTTTATTAATTTCCTTTTCATTTTATCTATATTTTGTATCTAGCTTCCTTAAAACTTAGTTCATTTCTTTCATAGCATTTGTCCCCCCTCTGTTGAAAAAACAGTTTGTATTAAAATGCATCTTTTCAACAGTTCAACAAAGGTCATATTGCTGCTTATAGAAAACATATGATCCTGCTGCCCACAAAGTATATGCTGGATATCATTTGATCATTTTAATTTTAAATTTCTTGATGTTTCACAATGCAGATGCTAATTGTTATTATAAATCAGCATTTAATGGTCAAATTGTTATATATAAAAAGGACCTTGGATAGTGCAGAAGAATGTAATGTAAGATTTTCTTGTGGTTTACTCACCTTTACAACCAGTTGCTAGAAATTTTCCCATACCCCAGATTCAATTATAGTAGGCACAGAATACAACTTTTTAAAGCTTTTGTCACACTGGCATTGTAAAACACATATCAATGATTTCTTGTCTTTTGAGTTCTTTGAGGCAGAAAACTAACATCTTCAACTTCTTTATCAGGCAATTAAAGTATTGTATATACATCAGTTACTTAGAGATTCAATGTTCCCATTAATATCTGCTTTTCAGGAATTTCAGGCAAGCCTTTAAAATACCTCATTCATGCTTCATTAACTCTATTAGCAGATGGCAAGGATTTTTCAGACATTATCCATTCAGCGATATGCTCTGTTTCTTCACTCTTTAGTACATTATTTTCAGAGGGATGCCTGGTTTTCTTACAGCATTTTTTTACATTTCAAAAACACAGTAAAAGTCCACAGTTTCCAATAAAATACTCAACTCAAAATGAAACAGATTTCAATAAGTACAATATAAGAATGCAGCCGAGATGGAAATGGATATTATTTAAACTGACTTACACATTAAATTAACTCATGCTTTTGCAGTGGAATCACTCTACAATCCAACCCTGAACTATCTCTCTCTTAATGCATTCAACATCACTAATGATGATTTGTCTACTAATAAACAGTTCACAGCCACTTTGATTTTTGTCATCAGTATGGTCACATTTTTTAAATGTATTGGAAAGTTGTCGGACATCAGCAATCCTTCATCACCGATGCTTTTAATTTCCTTATCCACTACTTCTATGTCATAGAATTCCTTTCCACTCCAGCAGGAGCAGACACATCCTGACCTCCTAGAATGTCAGCCATGACATCTGACAGTACCTCCTCATGTACCACCTCCTTACTGGTGAATAGCAGCTCTACCCCTCCCAATGAGAAGGGGAAATTCTCAAGCAGTGTGGTACTTATTTCTTCTAGTTTAAATATATACCATCTCAGGTCTCCAGTGAAAACAGGGTACAGTCCTATTGGGATTAACCTACTCAACAATACAAACATACATGCATATATACATAAATACATTTGTAAATATATGACTGTAATTAATGGAACCCCCACCCCAGCCAGACAGCCTTTTTCTGCATTCATGTATATAGATCCCTGTTCTGCCTTAAACTGGAATATTGTGATTTTCCTGCATGATATGTCATTTCTCATAATATTTGCAACATTTTATAAGAGAAGATCCTTGTTTTAAGTTGCAATGCTTACATACATATATCATGTTGCTGGCTGCATAGCTCACTATGTTGTTTCTCTTGTTACCTTGTTCACTTCTTTGAGCTTACTTGGCAAACACTGAAAGTCATTGTCTCAAGTGTTCTTTCCCTTATTGTATAATTTTTCATTATTCTTATGTAATGACACCTATTCCTATCTTAACATATAACTCTAGATCAGTCTGAAAGTGTCTTCTTTACTATTTTGGCTCAATGCATCAGATGTGTAGCCTGAATTCCATGTCACACTATAAACTAGAGCTATGACTCACAGCTGTGGAAAACTACAACCTGCTGCAAGTATAGACTGAATAACAACTGCCTTACAGGTGGACTTGTTCTTAAAGAAAAGGGTTTTGTTGTCAAATACAGTACTCTCATTTATTATGCCAGTTTTCTATTAATTTTTTTCATAAAAATATGTTGATGTTTTACATATACTTGCAATTATTATTACAATAATAATACTATACATATATATATATATATATATATATATATATATATATATATATATATATATATATATATATATATATATATATATATATATATATATATATATATATATATATATATATATATATATATATATATATATATATATATATATATAATATTATATCATATATATTATATTATAATATGTATTTTATATATATATATATATATATATATATATATATATATATATATAATATAATAATAATTATAATATATTATAATATATCGCCTTACAGCAAGAGGTTCTCCGGTTTGATCCTCGGCTGGGGTGCCTTCTGTGTGGAGTCTACATGTCCTCCCTGTGGTCACGTGGGTTTACTCTGGGTGCTCTGGTTTCCTCCCACATCCCAAAGACATGCTTTAGGGTGGACTGGACAGTCTAAATTGGCCCTAGGAGTAAGTGCATGTGTGTGTGTGCCTTCTGTGGAAGGTTGGGCACTGGGCTGGCAATGCAACACCATAAAATTCCACTGTCAATCATGAGCGGATAGGTGATCCGCTGTGGTGACCCCTAACTGGGAAAAGCTGAAAGAAGAAAAAGATGAAGAAGAATATATTATAATATATATATATATATATATATATATATATATATATATATATATATATATATATATATATATATTATACAATAATATAATGTAATATAATAATATACTTAAAATTATTTATAATTACAATAATTAACTCCCCAAGTGATGTTGACATCCTACAGAAAGGCCTCACTGAGACCAACGACTGGTTTCAGAACCACGGCCTTAAGCTCAATGCCAAAAAATGTGTTGTGATCCCCTTTATGAAAATCCCTGTTCCCATGAATTACCACATCGATGATAGTCCACTGAACACAGAAGGTGTTATAAGAGATCTGGTAACACAGGTTGACAGCAACCTCTCTTTTGACCACCACATTGCCACTGTAGTCAGAAAGTCCTTCTATGTGGCATATCTCATTACTAAGGGTTTTGCGTCCAGGAAGAAAGAGGTCATTGTCTCCCTCTACTCTTCCCTGATTAGGACAATCATCAAGTACAATGCCCCATTTGGCATGTACCTCACTTTAATACCTGCAACAACTGAAGAGGCCACAAAAGTACCTCACAAAGAGGATCCTAGGCCTTAAACATTTGTCCTATATGGATAGGCTCAAAAAACTCCAACTATTCTCTGTCTCATATCGCCTACTTAGAGGCGATCACTACTTGACTTACAAAGCCAAGTCTAACCCAGCTCTATTAGAAATGTTACATCTAAAGACATCCCAATCCCTCCACACTACATGCTCCAGAGACCTCAACCTCATTACCACAATCAGCATAACAAGCTGGAAGGACAGGTTCATAACCCAGATACTGCCCATGCTATGGAATAGATTTCCAATATATGTCAGGTGGAGTGCCTCACTGGCCCTCTTAAACAGAAATCTTGATGAGTGGATGGGAAATAGAAAATTCACCCCTGTGATCACTCCAGTGACTCTACTTGACAGAGGCACTGGGAACTAAGGTCAGGTGGCACGATGCTAGGATAATCCTATGGGCTAGGCTTGTAAAGGCTCCAGGGCCATTAGCCTAGTACACACCTATGAACCTATGAACCTATAATTCTTACCTGCCTCCACTAGAGGAGTTCAGAAGCTAGGTGTGAGAGTCTTTACAAGAAAAACAACATAGAAAGCCATGGTCACTGCAGTGTATATACTGCTTTAGAAGCTGACTAGATTTCTTTGATAATGTCAACTAACCTCACTCTAACACTGGCTCTACATAAGCTCCGATAACCTGTCCCAAGCAGACTTCAGTTTAAACTGGTCAATTCTAAGACATAGCTATTTTAGGTCAATAATGCAAGCACCTGTCTCACACAACTAGGTACTATCTACCAGAACTAAATAGCACATTAGCTTAAATTCTCACATTGCATAATACTATACATCAAAATCCAAAATGTTCCCCTACTGTCTCATAGAATAGAGACAGTTTGGAGATGATAAGAAGTAAAACTCAAGTTTATTTCATAATCTTAAAATAACTAGTACCTTGGCACACTACCTTCTTCATTAAATCACAGTAACTACCGACATTTAGGTTATAACAATAATAACTTCACCATTCACCAAAGGAAAAAGACGAGGGGAGGAGCAGCAAATTCTAATAAATATTTAGATTAAATTTCTTAATACATAGTCATGATTCAATTCATTTTTCATACCACTGGGATACATAGCATTAAAAGTAAAAATAAATCTTGCTTCTTTCTGTATTAAAGAGAAAATCTTTATTTTTACATTCATACACAGTGAGATGTTGCCCATTCGATTCTCAAGTTAGAGTGTCTTCTGTGTGGTGAGATGTGTGAATGGGCGTTCCTTCATTGAATGTTGTGTGTTAGGCCCGGCAAGCCAGCACGTAAAAATGTACTGCCAATCATTAGCGGACCGGAGTTCCGCTGTGGCGACCCCTAACCGGGAAAAGCCGAAAGACACAACAACAACAACAACACAGTGAAAAATCTCAACTGTTCAAAATGTGTGCTTGTATTTTTTGTTGATTTGTTTGTTTGTTTGTTTGTTTGTATTTGTTATCCAGTGTAAATCACTGATCAACACAGACCATATTAAAGTTCAGCTCAGGTGAAAATATTCCATAAGACAAGATAAAAAGTGACAAAAACAATAAACATAGATTATTTACAAAATAGTTCCACACTACCATAAGATATATTAATGGATGTGCAAGAGTATCTTGAGTTCTGCATGCAGTTAGAAAATTTATAGTAAGAAGATTTTCTGGCTTGAATACCTATGTGATATTCTTTTTATTGAAGCATTTGCAAGAAGCTTGCCTGAAGAGATATGCTGACTAGTGTTGCCAAAAAATAGGCATGTGTATTTGTGGGTAAGAACACAGCCTACTCTGTCTTATGCCAGGGACCGATGTTAATGATAGGAAGGGTCTACTTGCCTCTATTGTCAGCATGCACTCTCCATAAAACCCAGCAGCCCAGGATCTATAAGTTACCATTTTGCTGCTGTCCAGTAGCCTAGACAGGTTACCTGGGATATATCTGGGCAAAAAAAGAATTAACTTGCCAAACATAAACAAATGATTGCTATACTGAATACAATTTCACTGACAAGACACAACTTGGAGGTGTAAGGCATGATGGTAAGGATGAGACTGGATATCTTATGAATCCAAGGGACAAGGTGTCAAAGCAGTGCAGCCAAGTCACTTGATTTGGGACCCAGAGTCTACTACAGGGGGGAATTGTGGTTAGGAAGAGTCTTCTGAGACAGTGAAGGATGCCATCAGAATTAGTGATTGAACTGGCTGTTCTAGTGGAGTGGAGAGACGAAGCTCTGACTATGACAACAACTAAGACTACAATTAGTGGCTCAGATGCTTGACAGAGTAAGCAGGGAGGATGGAAAGTTCATTTCCAGAGAGGGAGGGAGGATGTGTGCTGAAGTCTATCTAGTGGAGATCTAATGGAAGCTGGAACTCAGGAAGTGATATACATCAGGCTGTGAGATGAGATAGATCACATAGTGCATGCCCTGTTAGAGTATGGAGGGTGCACACCATAGTTTTGTCATGCCCACCCAGCAGTAATTTGGTCCTAAGCACTTAGGAGGGGTATATACAATGTAAAAAAAAAAAACAGACCCCAAGGATGAGAGCAAAACTCCTGATGCTTAGCTCACACTTTTGCTGACAGAAAAGAAAATAATGCCAAAGCTGAGCCATCAGACAGAAAGGCAGATGGGCTTATTGGGTGGGGAAGAGGAAACTTCATGGAAAGAGGGACAATTGATAAAACAAACAAAAAAATGAATTAATGACAGACTCATGGCTATCAGACTCCAGTATAAAGGCAGAGCTGTATTCATCATCTTAGGCTATGCTCCAGAGAAGGTTTTCAATGTCAAGGAAAAGAGTGCATTCAGGCAGATGCTGCATCATCTAATGCATAGAGCAGGGCAACATTAACTGGTGCTGATAATGGGGGATCTGAATAATCATATCAAGACAGACATAACAGGATATGATGACTGCCTGGGTCCACATGGATGGGGTAACATGAGTAAAGAAGAAGTGGCCATTCTAGATCTCTGTTTGGTAAATGGCTTAGTGATGGTCAACACATGGTCTATCAATGGAAACAGTTACAAGATCAAATAAAAAAATTGGGTGGAATTAGAGATTGTAAAGTCATTGCCAGTGGAAGAGTCAACTAACAGTATAAACTACTGGTGACCACAAGCAGCAAGCTGTGGTCATAGAAGTCTCTAAGGTCAACAGGAACTAGGCTGAAGACATGGAAGATGAGCAGACTGAAGGCACAGGATTTCATGGAAATATTCATGGCTCTTCACCTTATAAAGAAGAGGATATAGGTAGAGATTAAGAAGAAAGGCAGTGCCTCAAAAAAGTATGAATAAAAGCTATAGAACAGATATGCAGCTGAGCCAGATATGGAAATAAGGTATATAAAGAAAGCTGACAGTGGAATGCAGAAGTCCAGGAAGTTTCTAGAAGAAAGAAGGAGTACAAGGGAAAAGTAAGAGATAGAAAAGATGAACTAGGCTATTAAAGACTGCTTTTATGAAGGAAGGAATGAAATAATAAATAGAAATCTCTTGCTCCCCTGCAAAAAAATAATGTTTAATGTGTGTTTGTTTTTTGATTGTTCGTGTTGCAAGCATTTTTATTCAAGTTTATGACATTCAGTTTAGTGGGTATTAGAACATGTGTCATATACTCATATTATGCACTTTTGATTGATGTTTTTACATGTTTCTGATGGACTATGTGTAACTCATTTATCTCTCTCTAAATATATATATATATATATATATATATATTTTATATATATATATATATATATATATATATATATATATATATATATATATATATATATATATATATATATATATATATATATATAGATAGATAGATATATACACACACATACTCACATGGCATATGGGTCTACTACGAGCGCTCACATTCTATAGGTTTGTGATAGACTTGTTTATTGCCAGTTGCTCAAATCATCAAGTGCTTGAAGTCCCACTAACTTGACCTCCCATAACTACTTAGTTCCGATATTCCTACCAGAACCCTAACTCTAACCGTAAAACTCCTTTCCTAATCCCTAACCACAAAATTTCCTTCCCACTCCCTAAACCTAAAGCCCCTCCCAGTCCCTAACCCTAAGGCCCTCCTCTCACTCTCTAATCCTAAGACCCACTGCTCTACAGCTCCCTTCCCACTCCCTATACCTAAACCTTCCTTAATGGTCTCTAACTTAAATGCCCCTCCAAATCCCTAACAGTAAGAGCCTCTTAAGTCTGGAAGTTCCTTCCCTGATGGTACTCAAATCCACACTGCTACCCCATCCTCTCCATCACCACAGTTACTGCACCTACCTCATTCCACATTGAATAATATGCTTTGGTAAGCTTCAGCAGATGTTTGCTTGAATATATACATATATATGTGTGTGTGTGTGCGTGTGTGTGCGTGTGTGTGTGTGTGTGTGTGTGTGTGTGTGTGTGAGTGTGTGTGTGTGTGTGTGTGTGTATGAATATATATATATATATATATATATATATATATATATATATATATATATATATAATTTACTATCTAAATGTGGAAAACCAAAATAATTGTCCACCTTTTGATTAAACTGGTTTGCCAAAATTGGTAATAAAGAATTACCAAAACTTCAGAAATGGTAACATGGAATCGACATTTAAACACCAGAAGTTCAAATGTTCAAAGTCTGTGTTACCAGTAACACTTTTGCAAAGCCCCCCTGCACATTATATATTCCAACTCTGAGTTCACACTACAGTGAGAAAATAATATTTCCTAATCTCCACTGTAGTAAGATGTGTTATCAGAATGTCAGTTCCACATTAGTGAATCCACACTACCATTCGCTAATGTAGAGTGGAACATTTTCTGGATCAGCATTACGAAAAACATGAAAACAGCCTTTCAACCTTCACAGCTTTGCATAAGTAAGAATCTAAAGTTTTATATATATATATATATATATATATATATATATATATATATATATAAAATAACCATCTATGTATAATAGATATAGATAGAATAATATATATATATATATATATATATATATATATATATATATATATATATATATATATATGTGTGGATCTACTACATTTGGTCGAATTTCATTTGGTCGAAAATGATTTCAGGCAGCCCACTTCACTGAAACCTCATTTGGCTGAAAGCGCATTTGGTCGAATTACATTTGGTTGAAAATAGTATAAAGCCCCTGCCCCACTGCAGTGCAACCCTGGAGTGAGAATATAAAGTTAGGGGGTGTGGGGTGTGGGGGGCACATAATTGCAGTTTATGCACTATTATATACATGGTTATCCATTAAAAATACATTAAAACATATAACATAAGAAAAATGTGTTGCAAAATGTGGGGGGCTCACTCCAGGGTCGCACTGCATTGGGACAGGGGCTTTATACCATTTTCGATCAAATGTAATTCGACCAAATGTGCTTTCAGCCAAATGAGGTTTCAGTGAAGTGGGCTGCCTGAAATCATTTTCGACCAAATGAAATTCGACTAAAAGCAGTAGACCCATATATATATATATATATATATATATATATGTACAGATAGCTACAGATACATCTGTCTATTAACACACATGCGCGTGCACAAACACACACACACACACACACACACACACACACACACACACACACACACACACACACACACACACACACACACATTTATATATAGTATTAGGAAAGGTGTGGGGATATGGTAGGGTTTGTCTCTTACAAAAAAAAAGAGAAAGTATAACAATACACTTTGCACTATGCTGTTTTATTGGTGGATTGTATCATATTTTCACAACAGCAGGGCTCTTACACTTGTGATTTGGAGTTGTGCGCCATAATATATGTTGCTATGGATGTAGGACTTTTGAACGAAAGTTCAATAGTCCGAATCCACAATCACCAAACACACTTTAACGAAAGCGCTTTCACTGAAAAAGCGCTTTTGTTAAAGTGCGTTGAAAAAAAAAAAAAAAACAATAAATCTACTTTTATGCTGGGGGAAGCCCCCCCTGCACCTCCCATGTGGGGGGCTGTGCCCCCCACACCCCCTTACTTTAATATTCTCACTTCGAGATTGCACTACAGTGAGAAAAAGGGAATATTCCCTTATCTGCACCATAGTACGATCTCCACAACAGTCATTCACTCACAACTCCCTCTAGCTGCAGGCATACTTCCGCGAAAATGTTTTTTCAGGAAAAAGCACTTTTGTGGAAGTATGCCCGCCTGTTTGTGCTTCGGTGAAAAGTTCCTTCTGGGATCAGTACCAATCCCATTGCTCTATATTCTGTGAGTTTTGGAGGCAATAGCAGACTGAATTAGCAAATGGATGAGCCCCCCAAACAATCATGCAAGCCTAAAGAGCTGGTTCACTTTTATGTAGGATGCATGGACCTTGTGTAATTCTTCCTATAAGTAAGATTTATTTACTGACTGTCTTGTCATCTCCTGTGCTCTTACATTGGCTTTTCCAAAATGATGAGTTCAAATACCCCTTTAAATGGAATGTACATATCCTAAGCATGTCTTCTTTTTTATTTGAAAGTGACTTTTTATATGTTTTATTATTTTGTAAAGAAGTATGTCTTCATTTCTGTGTTTTCACACCAACACATTTGCATCCATGGCAAAATACACAGTTGTCTCAAATAAAGATCAATCAACTAAGTTTTCAGCAGCAGATGAATGCCTTCCTGAATATACCATGTCTGTTCTTCCCATACTCAGTTGTTATATGGATGAATGCATACTCTCTAAGACAACATAGAGGGTAATAAACTGCATTATTCATACTCTGCCCTTCTTTGTTGGGCATTTCAGTCTTCATCCCAGTGGTCTGCATGGATGTGGTCTGCTACCAAATGATCCCTTACAGACCCCCTAACAGATAATTTTACATCCATTAACACCCCAGAAAAATATCCTCCATTGTAAACAATATGCTTATACCAGTCTAAGAATATGGACATCCATTGATAATGCAGGGCTCCTTACATAATGCAATCAACTTCAGGTCCTTTTATAAAATATCTACAGCCTTCGGCCAGATTTAATAAAGTCTACATGGTCCATTTACACTGTGTGTGCATCATGCCCCAGCAGGCACATGGTAGTGCACTGTTCTGGATTCACTAAGTGGCTCTACATGGTGTGCAGAGCTGTGCAGACAAGGTAAACATCATGGCATGTTAATTACAGCATAAGCAGCTGAATTTTATGATAATCAACCAATCGAAGATGGAGGAGCTAGTCAACAAGCTATAAAGCAACTTTGTACACTCAATGCTGGTTTCCCCTGCAAATTTCCAGACCTATTGGAATACAGTCATGGAATGCAGTCTATGCAGAAGCAATGTTAGGGGCTGCTGTTGCTTTAATTCATGTGGATGTGAAGCAGGTTGAAGTCCATGGTGCTGCTGCTGCTAATAGACAATGGCCAAGAAGGAGAAGAGTTTTCAGACCCGGTTTAACATTTCACAATCTGTATGAGGTAAAAATTGCAGAATGCTACATGGTGGATAGAGACACACTACAGGAAATCTGCAATGTCTGTCGTCCTCAACTCAGAGCCATGGCAAACTGAGAGGGGACCACATACCAGTGGAGACAAAGGTATGTGTAGTACTTAGAATTTTAGTTACAGGAACCTTTCAAGGACCATCAAGGGATATGATGGGGTGTCACAGGCATCAGCATCCAGGATTTTCCATCAATTCCTGAATGCTATCCTACAACATGCCAGTGACCGCATACATTTTCCCCATATTCCTGAAGACAGGGCCACAAATATGCAGGAGGTCTACCCTGTAGCACACTACCCTGAAGGACTGGGTGCCATAAATTGCAAATATATAGAAATTAAGGCACTATCTGGGGAAGAGTGAAGGCTCTACATAAATAGAAAGGGTTTCTACTCTATTAACTGCCAAGTCATGTGTAATGCCAAGGGAATCATCTTGAATGATCTTGAATGTGTGTGCTGGCACCCCAGGCAGTTACCACGGCTCACATATCTGATACACCTCCCAACTGTATCAGATGTTCCCTTTGGGGGAAATCTCACAGGGTGATTTACTGGGGAATGCAGGTTATGAAATGGAACTGTGGCTGATGATACCCATCAGAAATGCACACACACATCTGCTGAAGAACACCAGAATGAGGTTCATGCTCAAATTAGAAATACCACAGAGCATGTGTATGGGTTGCTGAAGTCACGGTTCCAGTGCCTAGATACATCCGGGAGAGCTTTGCAGTACAATCAATGTACATGTACTTAAATATTCACTGTATGTGCCATGCTACACAACATCATCCTGAGAAAATAGCTTCAGCAGGGTCAACAAGGGGAAGGGTCACACATCCCACCAGCAATGGCAAGGTCACCACAGTCATATGGATGTGAGGAGTTAGCTATGGAACCAGCAGCTGTTGTGGCTGCAGGCTGATGTAGACTTGCTCAATATACTCTTGCATTTGCTAAGATGCAATGCATAGTACACTCACCCACCTAAGGGGCTAAAACCTTCCTTCTACACATATACATATACATATAGTAACATTGATGCTAGGGAAAGCACACAACCTTTACCTACCCATATAATTTGTACTCCTAGCATCAGACAGTCAGCCCTGAACTAAAACTGTTGAAACTGCTGAATTTACAAAGAAAGTTCTCAACCTGGAGTGTACTGTGTACTAATATGAATGAATGACATACCCTTGCATGTTGTTACTTGGCAATGTAAGCAAGTAAAAGGTGGGTGATTTGTAGAGAAATGACTTTAACATGTGACAGCAGAGACTTATGTGACTTATATGTGTCCATTATCAAGTAGTAGGCCTCAGGCATCAAAGATACACGCAGTCATACCTCTCAAAAGAACTGATGGACACCAAATGTCCTATGTTTAAAACCATACCTTTGTACTGGAAGATCATTAAAGAGACAAGTTAGAAAGTAATGAGACACATTTTAGTTTCAGACTTCACAACCCTCACAAGATCATTAACAATACTGATGCAAAAAATGTTTGAGTATATCAACTGTCTATCTTTCTAAGACCAAAATATGTCAAAGGTACAATTACAAAATCAACATCACAAATGCAGAGATACTAAGCACCAAGACAGCTGTGCACCCTAAGCATGAGACACAAATGTCATGTATCCCTGAATCCAGAAGAGAAAACAGGGATACAAGGATATGGCACAGTCATCATCACGTGTACAGGGTGTAGTGGGGGGGGGGGGTGCTAGGCTGATGCAAAAGGTCAGTGACTGTGTGTAAGAAAAATAAAACAGGCAGATGTTTGAATAAAGTAACAAATGGCCAGTGATAAAATGAGCTTTAAGCTTCATGGCTGAAAAATTGTAACTGTTGTGAGTGTGTCTGTATAGGTCCTCCAGGTTAAATTGGTGTGAGTGTCTGGCATGAACACAGCAATCTCTTTGCTATCTTTACATCTCAGCATGTCAGACAGGAATGAGCCATGCATAGTAGAAGAGGCAGTTCATTGCTGTTGTATCCATCCACAAGAACTGGCTCTGCCAGGAGCTGCTCTGGCATGTTCATGCACACAGTCAGATGAACTGCTTTACTGGAAAGGCTCACCCAGACTCTGCTACAGTTTGCTGTGAGGGAAAGGTTAGTTTGCTTTTTATTTGTTGTATTTTGTATTACTTTATTGCCTTTTTCTATTTTGTATACTGTGATTTGTTTTCTTTACACCGTGTTAACACTAAAGTGTTTAGGATAAACTATTTTTTCATCTTACCTTTAAACATCTATTGCAAGACCACCAGTTATTGGAGAGCCCACATTCTGCCTCTCAGTAGTCTTCTTGGGATTAGTGCTTCTGTTTTTTCCTGGTGAGAGAAGGAGTGCA
This sequence comes from Protopterus annectens, assembly GCF_019279795.1. Classification (NCBI taxonomy): domain Eukaryota; kingdom Metazoa; phylum Chordata; order Ceratodontiformes; family Protopteridae; genus Protopterus; species Protopterus annectens. The sequence continues at coordinate 284,864,158 of NC_056730.1, read as the reverse complement.
GTTAAATTATTTCCTGAAGACTGCTGATCACCAATAAGCTTAATAACTGCTTTATAGGTGACAGCTTAAAATCTGTGCTTATATTCTGATCCTGGGAGAGTAGGAGCAGAATGCATTGATTCCTGACTCTTTTTGGTTGGAGAGTGAATGTCTTTGCTTAACGTACCTGATTGGTCTGGTTGCTATTTGAGGCATCTACCAGAAAAAGGCTACAAGCCTGTAGACCCTTGCATCATCTGGGACAAGACTGTGGATCACCAAACAGACTGTGGCCTGCTTCATTTCTTGGGATTGGTGCTAACATTTTGCTTCTAGTGAGAGAAGAAGCAAAGGAGTATTGTATCCCAACAGAGTGAAGCTGTGCTGAGACCAGCATTAGTAGTAGCCATTCAGTAGCCATTCATGCGACTCCCCTTTTGATCATTCTTGACAAGCTAATTCTTTGTTTTTCAGTAAGTACTTCTTGATTTCTTTTTAACTTCAGAATATTTGCCTAAATACTTCATCTTTAAATTTTCAGGGTCTACATATTAATTTCCCCTCAAGTGCTTGGCAGTGCTCTGTACAGACACCTTGAGTGACATTTTTCCTGTAAAAGAACTATATAAGGAAACAGCTCCAGTACTTAGTAATAATGACCATCCTTTCTGGCATGTCTAAAGGTCAGTTCCCTGTACTTTCTCCTATTAACCTGGTGAACTTGGGCATTCTGAGGCAGTGTAGCAACTGCCTCATGTACACAGACAACCCTCTCATCTTACCTCCCAACACTCAGACTTGTGAGAGATGCACTTATATATCCAAATTGGAAGCCATGCACTCTCAAGCCAAGACCGGAATAGCTGGTCAAGAGGAGAAGGTCAACACCTGCATCACACCACATGCAACACATAGCCCTCCAGAGCATCCACCATCACAACTCTCACATAAAAACACAAACCACACACCCACCTTCGTGGAGGCTCTCAATATAAATCTACCCAAATAGCAGAGACCTCCAAGGCAGAAATGCACTCAACCACCACAACACAGCATAGACAACAAGACACATAGCTCACCTATACAGTGTGTCCCTCAACATAAGCCCCTAAGGCAGAACAGCTTGCCCAATAAACTAATCATTGGTTACTCGATAGTGAGACACACTGATGGCCCACTCACTAGGTTGAATAAGGAGAAGGTAACAGTCAGCTGTCTATCAGGTGCCAGAATCTGACACATAACACATGCACTCAGGTCACTCCACAACAAGTACAAGTATGACTCTGTCGCTGTCCATGTGGGTGTGAATGACCTGAGATGCACCTCCCTGGATTACATGAAAAGAGACATGAAGGAGCTCTCGGATTATGTGGCCCAAGCAGGTATGACCCTAGCCCTGAGCAGCATCCTACCATCGCAAAGAATTATACTGCAGTGCAAGCAGAAAATGATTGACTTCAACAATTGGCTAAGTTTCTGGTGTCATTCTAAGGGGATCCCATATCTGTCTGCTTGGGATGACATGACTGACAGACCTCGATGCTTTGCCAGAGATGGCCTGCATCTGTCACCCCTGGGTTTCCAGATACTGGCTAAGGCTGTTGCCACCCCTATAGTGCCTTTTTTAGGCGATGTTCCAAAGAACAAATTACCACCATAATGGCTATAAATAAATGTAATCTGAGGGTCATGCTGCTCAGTGCTATAAGTCTAAATCTCAAGATGCACTTGCTCAAAGCACTCCTCAAAATGGAGAACATCGACATTTGTGCTGTAACGGAGACCTGATTTAAAGCAGCCGAAAGGACCCCTGTGCTACCAGACTAAAACTCATTCCACACCTTTTGACCCTAGAATATGGACAGGAGCTCCAAAGGTGATGGTGTCTCCATATTCAAAAAGGATATGCACACCTCCAGACTAGTAGCCCAGCATAATGCATCTCAGATACTTCAGGTACAACTAACATTGGGTAAGATGGCGATTCTGGTCATAGCCTGCTATAGGTTCCCAACCATGTCCCAAGACTCTCACTCCACATTTCTAAGCACCCTGGAAACTATTAGGGTCCAACCCAACACTTTCATACTAGATGACTTCAACTACCCCTCCATCAACTGGGAAAACTACTCATGCACCAATACACTGGCCCAACGCTTCCTGGAATTCATCAATTCCAATCCCCTGGACCAGCTCATTCTTACCCCCACTAGAGGAAGCAACATCCTTGACCTGGTTATTACTAACATTGGCAACCATTGCTCTACACCATTAGTCAGTTCCTCCCTGGTTAGATCTGAACACAAACTAATCATCATGGAAATCCACATCTCATCCACACACCACGCAAAGGTAACCACCATGAAAAACTTCTCCAAAGCTGACTTTGGGGTCCTAAAAACAGAGGTGGCTAACTTCACAGCACCCATGTCAATGGAAAATAGGTTAATGACTGCCAAATCATACATCAATGCACTGTATGAAGACATACATAAATGCATGGAATTAGCCATACCCAAGAGAGCCAAGACACTCTCCTCAAAAAAGGGAAGCAAATCTGGTCATCTCCTGCCATTAATAAACTCTACAATAGAAGGAAGAAACTGTTGCAGAAAAAAAGTGAAGTCCCAAGACTGGAAAAACACCCTTATTTGCCTCAACAAAAAATTGAGATTCCTCATCAAAACCTCTAAAGCCAGCTATGACGGCAAACTTGTGGAAGACACTAAAAACAACCACAAGGCCTTCTATAGTTATATCAAGAATCTCCATGGCAATACCCAGGTTTGCTCTGAGTTACTGCACAATGGTACCTCCTATACTGAGCCAAAAGATATTACCAACATACTGGCTGACGGATTCAGTTCCAACTTTACCCCCCTCCCCCTTCCAAAGGACCAATCACAATACCGGAGGAATGCCAGGCACCCAGCATTACTGCAGCACAGGTTAAAGCTGCATTGTCCAAGTCCAGGAATACAGCTTCCATGGGATCCGACAATATCCCTGGCTATGTTCTGCATGAACTACAAAGTGAACTAGCACCACATTTGTGCGTCCTGTTCAATAACAGCCTCACCTCAGGCTTTGTCCCTACCGAATGGCACTCTGCTACAGTCATCCCTCTCCATAAAGGGTGGGCCACTATAGTCCCTGAGAATTATTACCCCATTAGCCTGATGAGTCTGATATATAAGGCTATGGAGCACATCATCATGGACCTAATAAACAAGGATATGGGGAATCTCCAAACTCTAGATACCACTCAGTTTGGTTTTGTGAAAGGTAGATCACACCTGCTCAACCTGGTTGACTTCTTTGAGTCAGTCACCAGAGCTGTGAATGAGGGCAAGGCAGTTCATACAGCCTATCTTGATCTGGCCAAGGCCTTTGATACCATTCCCCACTCAATAGTTATTGACAAACTCACCAAACTAGACATCAACCCCTATATTTGGATGGTGCAGTGGTGCAGTGGTAGAGTTGTCACCTCACAGCAAGAGGTTCTCTGGTTTGATTCTCAGCTGGGGTGCCTTCTGTGTGGAGTCTGCATGTCCTCCCTGCATTCATGTGGGTTTCCTTTGGGTGCTTCACTTTCCTCCCACCTTATAAAGACATGCGTCTTGAGCATTTCTTCCAGGCCCCTACTTCGTTCCAAGTCAGACTTTCCTGGTTAGCAAATGTTAAATAAATAAGAAATAAAAATAAATAAATATCACTAGGTGGGTTGTAAATTGGCTCACAGATAGAACCCACAGTGTGAAAGTAGCGGACTCCAAGTCAGACTGCTGACCAGTCATGAGTGGAGTTCCACAGGGATTGGTCCTGGGTCCTCTCCTGTTTGGCAACTACTTCTCAGAAGTCCAGGCCAACATGGAGGGACTCTGGCTGCCCAAGTCTGCAGATGACTGCAAGCTGGGAGCCATTATTAACTCCCCAAGTGATGTAGACATCCTAGAGAAAGGCCTCACTGAGACTAATGATTGGTGTTGAAACCATGGCCTCAAGCTTAATGCCAAAAAATGTGTCATCTCCCCTTTGGGAAAAACTCAGTTCCCAGTAATTACCACATTGATTGGAGCTTACTGAACACAGACGGCATTATAAGAGATCTGCAGACACAGGTTGACAGCAACCTCTCCTTCTATGTGGCACATCTTATTACCAAGGGTTTCGCATCCAGGAAGAAAGAGGTCATCATCTCTCTCTCTACTCTTCCCTCATTAGGCCAGTCATCAAGTACAATGCCCCATTTGGCATGTACCTCACTAAACACATGCAACAGCTGGAGAAGCCACAAACGTACCTCATGAAGAGGATCATAGGCCTTAAACACATGTCCTACACAGACAGAATCAAAAAACTCCAGCTATTATCTGTCTCATATCATCTACTAAGAGGTGATCTCTGCTTGACTTACAAAGCCATGTCTGACCCAGTTCTGTCAGAAATGCTACATCTAAAGAAATCACAATCCCTCCGCACCACACACTCCAGAGACCTCAACCTCATTACCACAAGCAACAAAACATATTGCAGGGACAGGTTCATAATCCAGAGACTGCCCATGCTCTGGAATAGACTTCCCATACATGTTAAACAGAGCACCTTACTGGCCCTCTTCAACAGAAATTTTGATGAGTGGATGGGAAATAGAAAGTTCACCCTGGGGTGACTCCAGTGGCTCTACTTGATGAAGGCACTGGGAACTAATGTCAGACGGCACTATGCCAGGGCACTTCTATGGGCTAGGATTGTAAAGGCTCCAGGGCCATTAACCTAGTACACACGTATGAACCTATGAACCTGAATGTGACTGTTGTCTGCTGGACAAGCTCCCTTCACGAGGACACCCAGGACCACAACCTTATGGCCTGCCATGTCTGAGTGTGGACACCTCAACCACTCATCGAGCAGTGGAAGTAGTGCCACTATGGAAGCATTATCAGGCATGGTCATGTCAGCTAAAAGCAGATGATGTGGCTGACCTACACCTGTGATGATCTGTCCCCCTCCCAGCAGGCATTCCATCATAGAGACAGCCATTTCCAACATGTCATTCATTCAATTCACTGAACCGGCAACACAGTGATGGTGGACATGCAAGTTAGCCTGTGCCACATCTACAACCAGAATCATTTCTCTGGAGGACCAATGGGAATGTACGAGCACCTCCATGATGCCCCTAAACATATGTCGAGTGGCACGGAAAGACACACCTGGATCAGGTAGAGAATGGACAGCAGTCCTCCACCAAGAACACCTAACAACAGTCTTGCATAGCACCTCACCCAGACTTTGGGTATTGCCAGAGTCAACAGGCAATGAAGCTGCCGTAACCACACCTCCATGAATTAGTGCCTCTTCCTCCACCTATTCAATATCTGATAACTCACTGGAATGGGTTGGCATAGGCCTACTGGCTGTGTCTGATCGAATTACAGAGTCTGATTGACTGTCAACCTCAGTGTCATATTCAACCTCTGCACCCACTGACTGTGCCTCTGTTTGGCCACCATCATCATCAGAGTCTGCCGATACTCTGACATCAGGTGGTAAGAGTCCTACACTTCCACTGTCAGGATCACCTATGGTAATAAGCAACAAACACAGGAAAAAAATAAAAGCTGCACTACTATAGCCAAATGTATGCTAACAAAGTGACAGTGGTGCCATTACTACAGACAGTACAGCAATACACACAGCAGTCTTGACACCCACATCACACAAATGGATACAACTAAAAATTTCTTTGAACTGCTCATCACCACTAACAAAGAAGCTATTTGGCTTACCATGTGCAGTTGTTGCTATGCTTCCCATGGACAGTAGTCCTGGAAGAAATTAAGCAAAAGTTAAAGACAATAAAATCACAATTAACAGTAACATAGGGGGTTTAACTTTTTGCCCTTTTGTATGTCCATTACCTATGCTTTCATCAAGAACTTGGTTGACAAGTCCAACCTAAGCCCCTGTGTAATCAATCAGAATGTGCTGTTAACTGTAGCAATCTATAACCCCCCAAACCAATTTATTGTTAAACAGAACTAATGTATTGCTGTCAATATTTTACTATACAAATTTATTTAACAATTGAGATACATAAGCCTACATGGAAGCTCCTCCTGGGACATACTTATTGTCCTTGAAACAGTAGCACCTATGTTAAGGACATGCTGGTCTGCACTTTCCTGGGAGCTGTTTGAATCTCTGACAGTGGACAGGAACTCTTCATTTGCTGTTAGTGGTGACAGTATAGCAGGCCCCTCTGGTACCCATCCAATCACGGGCCACTGCACCTGCTCTCCTCCTTGCAGATAAGACCATATCACTGGCCCTATGCACACCTGATCATATGTCCTGCTGTGGCTGCCTACTGCATTCACATTAGCAATTATCTGTTGCCAAATTTGCATTCTGCCCGACATATCTCCATGTCCCCTCTCAAGCAGAAGGGCACCATGTCACCTAAAATCTTTCACAATGACCTGATCCTCAGGGTCACTGAAGGGGGGTTTTAAGATGTCTGGGTAGCATAGTCTTAAGTCACTTAAAATGCAACAGAAGGATAATACACATAAGTACCACATAACTAAAAAAAGTCCTTTTCCAGATAAAAGAGAAAAGGTAGCATTTTACTATTACCCACTAGAGAAACATAAAACAGCCTAGAAACTGAAATATAAAAAAGAGGAATTGTTTAGTTATAACATATTACATTCACACACAAAGCAAGGATGGATGGATGCAAACAAAGGAGTATCAATGGCAACATATCATTGTTTGCGCCAGAACAGAAATGGAACTTTGCCCCCCCCCCAAAAAAAAAAAACAGACAAATGACACATTTTGCTAATAAACCATCAGTGAAATGCTAAAAGTGCTATCAAATGAACGGTCCCTGAAACATGTCTACAGAGTTAATACAGAACTTTCAATTTTAAGTTATTGCCAATCATGTATACCTGTGGGATGCCCTGACAAACATGCTCATGCAATTAGTACACTTCTAAGTAATGTATACAGATAAAAGTAATATTTTCTAATGCACACACACACACACACACACACACACACACACACACACACACACACACACACACACACACACACACATATATATATATATATATATATATATATATATATATACGTCAGATTTTTCTTAATGACATCTTAGCATATGCAGTATATAGTAAAAGATGCAAGCATACCTCTTCAAGGTCAGTAATTTTCTGTGCAGATATATCCAAAAGTAATAGCCTCTTCTGTGTTCTCAACATAAACAAGTCTCCTCAAATTCAGGTTCCATAGCTACACAATTGCCTTTTTAGCGTGTAGATTCAGGACTGTGAGCAGGGTGAAGATGCAAATGAGGTGTGAACTCATTGGAGTTGCTGAATCTCAAATACTTGGCTCCATGTTACAGCTGTAAACATAGCCCAGGCACTCCCTCAGTGTCTAATGCTAATGGGTTGCAAGTGGGAATGATTACTAGTAGGAGAAGGAAAACACAACAGCAATGCACACTGCCCTACCTCCAGTGGGTGTGTCAGGATAGACTTACAAAGTCTAGAAGTAATTTTATCAAAGTTTGAAAAGTAAGTAAGCAGCACACAATTCAGTTTCTGTTCATTTACCTCCACCCTTCCCTTCATTTGTTGACAACTACATATTATTGCCATTAATATCCTCACACATTTTAATGACAATGATATAGAATGCCTTACAGACAGCATGTCTCAGATAAGACAAGAATGAGCAACATAGAGAGGTATGACAGAGCTGCATTTTGCAAGCAATAGTCATAAATGGCTGTGTGATCACTCAGTGCACTACATCTAAAATTAGTACATGTACAAATAACTGTCGTATGGTTTGTTAGTACTGTTGATGATGTTACAGTTGGTTGTGTGCAGAATGATTTCTGTTCCCTGATTCAAACTGTTTGTGTGACAAAGAAGGATAAGACACCCTTACTGTGTTCTGAAGGTTCATAGGAGTGAAAGTTTAAATACAGGCCTATGTAAAAATATTTCATGTGTACTAAAAAACATTTTGTAGTGTTTATTTCAAAGACTGATTTTCTTCATTTCAACTACTTTTCCCTTTTATTTTTTTTATTTATTTTGGCTTAGTGCAAACAGGAGAAATGGAGAAACATGATAACTGCCAGGTTTATCTGTACTTATCTCATTTGCACAATGCTTAACAGTACACAAACCCAGATTAGTGGCCCACACAGGAAGCAGACAGAACACCTGCAAGCATATGTAAAAGTGTAAATTTCAAGAAGGATACATTGTTGCAATTTTTGCTTTCCATTGTGCAACACCACAAAGCGACGTTGCATGGCAATTAGCAAGGCTCCCCGACACCTGCAGCCATTCAACATCTGCAGATAGGATGCAGACAGTCAATAACTGAACAATAACTGAAAATGGATGCATTCAATTAATTCTGTGGGGTATTGTGTAAACACGCTAAGTGGCACTGCATGGTGGTTAACACACAAAACATAAGAATGAATAGGAAATTAGAGAACTGTCATATAACTACTCCTGTAGCAGCAGTTGTAAGTGCAGGACTAGAATACAGATGGTCATGGGTTCTAGTACAGGGTGTGTAACCTGTTTTTACTGTTGTGAGACTACAGTTTATAGTAATGAACCGAAAAACGTAGAATTGTTATTTCAACATTCTTGTGGCAACAGGTATAAGTGTAGGGTTGCCGTGCACATGGTCTTGTGTTCTCTAATACAGGACATTCCAGATGTTTTTACTGTTGTTCCATTTCCCATTAAATTCACTCTTACTTATAACACTTTAGATATTGAAGCTTATATGAATTATATGTATGAAGGCTAAGACACCTTTATTGTGTTTTCAGATGTATGACTGAGGGTATACTGTCCACTATATTTCTTTAAGTATCATTCTACTATCTGGAGTTAGATGGCCTTCACAATTAAATAAGACACATGCACAGGTGGATCTATATACAAGAACCATGCCAGGTCAAACACATACATGTGTAACAACTCAAACTGTCAGCTGTATTTATGAATTATTCACAACTATTTCTAAGCAGCACTTCTTCTGTGGCAAAGATGAAAAATCACTGCTGTGGAAGAAAAAGCTTTGTCTCTTATACCTAGGTTTGAATCCTGCACTTTAAAAATAAATGTTATCAGTGTATAAAGCCCCAAAAAAATGTAAGGTCTTGAAATTTATGCCCCCAGTGCATTTCTGCTAACTTAACTCACCAAATAATAACTTTCCAATTTTCAGAATATATTTCCAAGCTACAGCAGCAGATACCCTTTAAACTAAGGTCAAGTGTCAGATTATCCTTCTAAGGTAAAATATTTCTGTCCTCCGGCTTGGCACTGCTGCTCCCTGCTTAACATCTCACAAACGTGGTTGGCATCATTGCTTGGGTTTGCCCACTACCAGTTAAAGTGATAACAAGAATTGGAGGGAAATCATTTGTTGCCATTTATCTAGTTCTGGTATTAGACATGTCTGGTGTTAGAGGGGGAAAGTGCCCAGTTTAAGGCACAGATGTGGGTTTTTCAGGAGTCCAGGATATTTATTGGACTCCTGGTAAACTGCCACAGCCAAAGGCTTCTGCAGGGAGACTATTCTGACTGCCAGTACAAGTCTGAGGCTTGGAGTAGTTTGATTCAGGCTGTATCCAGTGCAACTGGCATCCCATGCACTGGAGAACAATGTAAGCACCATTTTAATGACCTACAAAGGTTGAAGAGGGATACCCTCAACCAGTGGTTGACTGAATTTCAAACTGGTAACATCCCACAGCTGTGTAAGTATGCTAAGAAAAGGTATTTTTAATACATCAAATACTAAATATAGGCAAGATTAGTATGCTTCATGCTCTTCTGTTCTTTTCTGTTCTTGCCACAGCTAATGCCAAAATAGAGTTTAATCTCCAGGCTCATGCTGATTGAATGGAGAGGCAGAGGGAGGCAAGTAGTATGTATACAGCACAGAGAAGTATTATTGTAGCTTTACAAGTTAATGCTAGAGTTTGGGTTTTCTATACAGTTGTAGCAAATTGAGCATGCATATCCTAACTGTGAAAGCGAGTATGCATGCATTAGTCTGTAGTACAAACCAACATTAGGAATCAAGTATAAGACTGTAGTCGAGGTTGTGGGTTCAAATGCTATGAGTAACAACTATACAATATTGCATTTCTTTAATAATATTACATAAAGTAAACTCTATACAAGTGGCATAAATGCCCTGCTGTTAACTGTAATCTCTATAACTGGACCAAGCATATGTGCAGTATATCCACATTTCAAGGATTACTTTCAGCAATCTGTAGTTATAGTGTGTAGCTGCTAGGACTTGTACTTAAATGTAATACTTTAGATAAAATAGGTGTATAATTGTGTTACTGTATTGGATGTCACATGTAATGGTACTAATTTTCTCTCTCTTTTTTTCTCTCATCCCAACCCTTATCTCTTTTTTTTATTTTCTATTATCTGTCGTCAAAATGCCTCCCTGTCATCCATCTGTAACAAATCACTAAATGCTTCACAGCACAGCGAGGTAGACCAGCCCCAGGGGATCAGCCTGCCCCCGCTCCACGGGCTCCAGCACTGATGCCCAGAATGTCTGGGATTCAACCTGACAGCACTGACTCTGCTGCCTCTGCACTACCTGTGCCCTTAGGCAATACTGCTCTGATAGCTGGTGCTGTGGTACCCTCCAGGCATAGTGGTTGAGGTGGAGATTTCATCACTCCCCAGGAGCTATCAAGGTTGGTGCATAGGTTTGTGCAGCACACCACTGGTGCACACTTATGCTGGATGGAGAGGCTGCTCTCCCTTATGCAACATAGGAGGAGCAGATGTCAAGCACTCCAGCTGCCAGCAGAGTAAGGGGATATTGATGACAGTCCAGTGGGTGAGGACTAGATTCTCATTGTCTCCATGTTTGATGGGCATGAGCCTGGATTGTTCCCTCCCTCACCCTTTTGTGTCCCTCACCATCCCTGTGTCTTGTTTGTCTTGTTTATTTGCATTTGCTTCCTCACCCACCCAACTTACCTGACCCAGAAATATCAACGTCCTTTATGCAGTATTCCTCTTTTACTGAAGTAAAACAAAATGGGCACTTGTCCCACACAAAAAAAAAATGTCCCAAGCATAGCTCTTCATTTCACACGTGTATTCTTGACTCACTTAATTTGGTCCATTTGGCTATACAACATGATTATGCTGTTGTCACCCCTCTTTCTGAAGGTGACAGTCTAAATTCAGCTAACATTGTGCACATATTTTCAGTTTACACTGTTGAAGAAATGGATAACTATGCTTCTTTCCTATCTCTCTACTGCACATTCTTGTATTGCTTTCCCTTTGTTCTTTCCACTGCTTGCTCCCCATTTCACCACTTTCCAAGGTGCCCTATTTTAACACCTATAATCTGGTCAAAAAATAGAACACAACACACATAAGTACCAGAAAAAGCAATGGATTCCTTCACTTTTTGGCCTCTGTGTTTGCATATAGTTAGGCATCGTGCTCCAATGCCAAGCAATGGTGAACAGCTCTTTAATGCTGCAGTTACCTCTCTGGAATGCTGCTTAACCCTGCTGTGCTATGTCAACATACAGTAACACATGTTGAATGTACTATAAACAATAATGTTATTGGATTATCACTGTTTATTTAAAGGTATTAGATACACCTGGATTTGAACCAAGTATCATCTGGGCTCCAAAAGAAACGTGTCAGTGCATTTATGCCTACTGAAGCAGAGTCAGCTCAGCAGCAGGTGCGTTTCATACACTCAATACTAATTCTCAGAATTTTAGCAATGAGCCCCATCTTTGCGTACTGCTTAAATACGCACAAACAGGGAAAGTAATGGAAATGTGCATCTCACATGCACAAACACTTGGTCAACTGTCACACAAACCCGCTGCTCACAGCTGCACTATGCAAAGTCACTATTAGCATGTATTAGTGCTGTTTACTAAACATAACAAACTGAAGGCCTTATCTAACAATGTCACATATTTACAATGCAGCCATGTGTTACCTCTCCCCATGCACTGCAACCCGGCTGTCTCAGTACTTTTTCACAAATATTTCAACTATACTACATAAATTAATAACAAATGTGTGATATGCAATGCACAATAATCTGGCAACATGCAGAACTAGAACTATTTTCACAGTTGAGCATGCCTACACATCCATTTCATGCAGGCTTCCCAACATCTTCTCTCCAACGTCCACTGTTGATGTCATCCACTATAAGTTGTCCTGCAGCCTTGTAAAATTCAAACTTGTGCCATGGTGCTTGCATAAAGTATTAAGGTCTGTAGTCTATATATTTAGATAGGAAGTGGGTGCTGTTCTCACTGCAGTCAACTGTGGGTGTATATGCATGCTTGTGTGTGTGTGTGTGTGTGTGTGTGTGTGTGTGTGTGTGTGTGTGTGTGTGTGTGTGTGTGTGTGTGTGTGTGTGTGTGTGTGTGTGTGTGTGTGTGTGTGTGTGTGTGTGTGTGTGTGTCTATCCAGAAGAGCTTAAGTGTGTATTCTATGGCTACAACTCCAATCCCATGGATTGTCAGTATATTAACACTTGGAAATGCCTACACATCTATTTCATGTAGCTTCCCAACATCTTCGCATCAACATCCACTGCTGATGTCATCCACTATAAGTTGTCTTGCAGCCTTATAAAAATCAGACTTGTGCTGTGGTGCTTGTGTAAAGTGCTGAGCTCTGCAATCTGTGTACTTAGGTAGGAGGTTCCATTCTCACTGTGGTCAACTGGGGGGTGTGTTTGTGCACTTGTTTGACATTAGAGATAACCTTTCACACCAGCATGTAGGACACTGCTATTACTATTTTCTCCTCACCAGACACTGCTGATGTCATCACCTATAAAGTGTTGTCTGACACTCTCCAAATCTCACTTGAGCTGTGGCACTTGTATAAAGTACTGTGTTATATAGTCAGTGTATTTAGGTAGGGGTTCTCTTCTCACTGCAGTCAACATGGAAGTGTGCGTGTGTGTGCCCTTATTTAACACTACAGACTGCATTTTACACCAACATGTAGGACACTGCTGTTACTATTTTCCCTCACCAGACACTGCTATCATACCTATAAAGTGTTGTCTGACATGCTCCAAATCATACTTAAGCTGTGGTGCCTGCGTAAAGTACTGTGTTTTCTAGTCAGTGTATTTAAATACGTAGAGGTTCTGTTCCCACTGCTGTGAACTTGAAGGTGTGTTTTTGTGCCTTTGCTTGACATTCCAGAGTACATTTTACACCAGCATGTGGGACACTATTAACATTTTCTGTCGTACTTTCCTGAAATACAGAGTTCTGTAGTCTGTGTACTTAGATAGGTAGGGGTTCCGTTCTTATTACAATCAACTGTGGTTTATGTATGTGTGTTTGTACATTTACTTGACATTAGAGAGAGCCTTTTACACCAGCATGTGGGACATTATTACCATTTTTTCCTCACCAGACACTGCTGATGACATCACCTATATCTGATTAGTGGATGTGCACTATTCCCACCAGAGCAGGGTCAGAGACAGCCCTGGAGGCCAGGCAAAAGTCACCTCATCCTATACAATGCAGATTACAGTTACATGGCTGTCAGTCTATCCACATACATCACGGTATGGTTTGTAGGCCCTGAGTTTTCTTGGTGAGAAATCCCTGTGGTCTCTATTAGTGCTCTGATAAAGTTCAAGTACAGTGCTGTTATATAATCCTCAGATCTGAATATGATGGAGTGACTTATGATGTGCACAACATCGCGTTTACATACCACCGTGGACACTTGGTGGTTAAAGTTCAGATTGCTATCTATGTGTATTCCCAGGTTTTGCATCACTGGGTTTCAGCATAATGGGAGTGTTGGCAATGCTGGAATTAGCAGGGATTTTTACTTTGTAGAAGGACAAGATAAAGACACATTTTTGCATTTATTTGTAGACTGTGTGGCTTTGTCACCAATCATTTGTCTGTATTAGCCTGTCCTCAGCATGTTACATCATTGGTGGACTGAATGATTTCACCCAATATGCAAACGTCAGCAAACATGGTAAGCTAAAGGCCATATACTTTATCCTGAACTGTCAAGAAATAGATTCCAAACTGTACAGGGCCAGGCACAGATCCCTGGGGTATGCCAATGGTGACAGATCTACTGGTGCAGGTTGATTCACCAACTTTCACAGTATATGTTTTGTTGGTGAGCCAATTGGTTACCTATCTAGTCACGTAAGGGTTAATCCACAGCTGGAACAGTTTCTCAATGATACCTATATGGGAGATTGCATCCAAACCATAGGCCAAATTAAGATAGACAGTATGCACTGTCTTGCCTTCATCCAGGCCTATCACACAGAATCAATAGGCTGTGACAACTTCACAGATCACCTATAGCTTGACTCAGCACATATACCTTATTGACATGGTTGAATACACACTTCAACACACCCTCACACAGACTATGTTCCCACAGAAGGCTGCACATCAACATGCATCCATCTGAGTTGGGGGGGCAGCACCTAATGCATGCATGTATAGACACATCCTGACTCCCCTCATCTGTGAGGTAGACCGACATGTCATCATGGACCTTTTCTAAATGGACACAAGTAATATCCCGGCTGTGTGCAACAGATCTGTGTGAGTCATTAATGCTACATCATGTCTGTAACATCTGTTAGATTTCCTCAAACAGGTCATTGAGGGCATGCATGATGACAACACTATCATCCTTTTGAACTTGACAAGCCCAAGGCATTTGACACAAATCTGCACTGATGTATTCACTTATCACTGTCATATGTGGCCATAGCCACTCATATCACCAAGTGGGTAGACCAGTGGATCACATACAAACATCCAAATATGTTGAAATGTGTGGTGACCTATATCTCAGATCCAGTGATTAGGTCTGTACATCAGGCCTGTCTGCTAGGCCCTTTCTTGTCCTTTTACATACACCTCCTGTGTCCATATAGCTGTTGGAAGGACTACAGATTGTGGGCAATCATTAACTCCAACTGTGATATTAGGGTCTATATTAAATCAGTGAATGCTTAAAAAAGCAAACGCTGATTTATTGACCCCATGTAAGCAAAAGGTTACAATCCCGAACATTTGGAACATCGATTTATTTCCCGGGGGAAAAAAATCGCTGTTCCAAAAAAAAATAAAAATAAAAATAAAAACTTCAAAACATTGCATAAAGTGGGGGGTTTCACCCCCACACCCCCGATGTGGGGGGGATGTGCCCCCCACCCCCTACTTAAATATACCAACTCCGAGATTGCACTACAGTGAGGAAAATGGCAAAGTAATGGAGGCAGGCAAGTGATTTCTTTCCCAGGGAAAGAAATCTTATATGCCGTTTCACTATTTTGCTGTTTCATGCTTTCAAGTTCAATCAAGACACATTCAAAGGATTGCATCTTCGATTATATAATCGGAACCCTGATATTAGTGTAATACAGACAGTACCAAAACGCTCCAAAGATTGCTACCATAGCCATGACAACACCTGCAATGAAACAAAAACATAGGGCAATTTGTTACATCATGAAAAAAACCACACATCCCAAGGATAACGTAGATATCACACTCTATAGTCAGACTAGTAGGTATGTGACCTGTGTCCTGGAGAAGATGGTATGTGGAATGTTCACCAGCATTTGGCCACAGTGCTGACTACTCTCTTGCATGTAACACAACTACTGAGTATGTGAAGGGCATCCACATCAAAGGCCATGATATCTCCATAGTTCACAGCCTTCATCACACCAATAACTGAGTACAATGGACCCTTCTTCATGTACATCCCTACACATCTTCCAATGATGTGTAACTGAACTGTACAACCTTTGTCAGAGTGACGTGTTACACATTTTATTGGATATATCTAAGGATTCTTTTTATTGCACAAACATTATTGTCTGATGTGGCAGAAACCCCATCAAGTTGTTACACCAGATACATGTATGATACCTGTTCCAGTGATGTACACAGTACATACATAGCTGTTTGATAACATTGATGACATGGGTAACATTTGTGAAAGTGTGGGTTGTGCTCTCTCTCTGTATATATATATATATATATATATATATATATATATATATATATATATATATATATATATATATATGCCATGCACACCAGTCAACTAATCTGTATTGATGATAATGTCACATACAGATATAGCAGTGTCCCTCCTAACAACTCCAGCAGATGTGACAATATCAGGATGGTGTGCGTGATTACTCTCACAGATTGCTGACATGCCATAATAGTTGTACAAGTGTGGTTGTGTAGAACTGTCTTTGATCACTCAGAATCACATATGTTATGTCAGAAACATGGGATGTCTGAAAACATTATTCTGATTTTGTCTATGATTGTGTGTGCTTCTTTTACTGTTATCCATGAGCCTTTACCTGTGTCCCACTTGGAGACCTCTGCTGAGATAACACTCACCTAACCCCAATTGTATATAACTTCTTTGACAGATGTCCTCTGCATGGTTCATGTAAGGACGCTTATCTCTCAAAGACTTCTTCCCCATTGTTATGTCACCTTGTGAGACAGTCACATAATACACATTTACACTGTGCAGTCCATACTGTACCATATTAATATGCGATTGGTGTTCCTGCTACAACTGTCTTGCACTGACATGTCCTCATCTGCTATACATTATGTTGTTTCACTTGTCTTCTTTCCCTGTGTACATTCCTACAATTCATCTGTGTGTCACTATTTACTACACATACTTCCCCTGAGTGTTTATTTTACATGGCAGTCCATGTACCCTTACAGATCATTTACACATCTTCTGTACAGAATGCCTGGAATGGGATTTTACAATACTCCACACGGTATACAGTATCTTGTATTGTGTTTGAACATATGCATAACTATATGTTAAACCCTGGTAATCATTGTGGTATTCCATGCTGAGTAACCAGATTTGCCTCCATGTTGCTTTACACAGTTTCCTGGCTGGCAGCACACTTGCTAGCCATAAACCATACTTGTTTATGATTAAATGTGGTGCGCAGCATGAATAACTAATTAGCGCTGCTGCTCACCGCACATCCCTGTGCACACAGGTAAACTCCATGTAGGCTTCATGCGAAGCCTACACAGAGTTTACTGAATCCTAAAGCTTGTGTTTCAGTCACTTCATCTAAGGCATCACTGTACTTCTTCTTCTTTCAGCTTTTCCTGGTTAGGGGTTGCCACAGCGGATCATCTGTCCGATCATGATTGGCAGTGGAGTTTTACAGTGTTGAGTTGCCAGCCTGGTGCCCAACCTTCCACAGAAGGCACACACATGCACACACTCACACCTAGGGCCAATTTAGAGTGTCCAATCCACCTACTGCATGTCTTTGGGATGTGGGAGGAAACCGGAGCACCCGGAGGAAACCCAAGCAACCACAGGGAGGACATGCAGACTCTGCACAGAAGGCACCCCAGCTGAGAATTGAACTGGAGAACCTCTTTCTGTGAGGCAGCAACTCTAACCGCTGCACCACCATGGCCGCCCTGAGCCATCACTGTACTACCCTAACTAAATTATAAAAAATGAGGAGAATAAGTCTAAGATAACTTCACTGCCTAGCTTGGCAGAAGCATATCAGTGTAAAGTGGGAATGGAAATCAAAATAGAACCAGATAAAAGTCAGGCAGCAACTGAATGTGTCAAAAAACAAAAGAAAGTGTGACTTCCCCACTCTGGGTCAGTAATCAAGGAGCCTAAATCCTCACCACTGACACTGGAGAGGGACATTCATGTGGAAGAAAAATGGATGCACCCAGTATTTTCAGATGCAGCTGTCTGCATCAAGCACAATTTCCAGTAAAGGAAAACTCCACCCTAGAACTAAAAAGAAATGATTTTTCACCCTGTCTTTGTTTACTATTTTAACACCTCTAAATCACTCTAAGTGCTTTATTTGTAAATTTAGCCAGTTTTCCACAACATAGGTTCATAGGTTTGTACTAGGCTAATGGGCCTGAGGCCTTTACAAGCCTAGCTATAGGATTACCCTAGCACAGTGCCACCCGACCTTAGTTCCCAGTGCCTCTGTTGAGTAGAGCCACTGGTGTTATCCCTGGGATGAATTTTCTGTTTCCCATCCACTCATCAATATTTCTCTTGAAGAGGGTCAGCGCGGTGCTCTGCTTGACATGTATGGGAAGTCTGTTCCATAGCATGGGCAGTCTCTGGGTTATGAGCCTGTCCCTCCAGCATGTTCTGTTAATTGTGGTAATGAAACTGAGGTCTCTGGAGCATGTGGTGTGGAAGGATTGGGATTTTTTTAGATGTAGCATTTCTAACAGAGCAGGGTCAGACATGGCTTTGTAAATCAAGCAGAGATTGCCTCTAAATAGGTGATGAGACAGAGAATAGTTGGAGTTTTTTGAGTCTGTCCATATAGGACAAGTGTTTAAGGCCTAGGATCCTCTTTGTGAGGTACTTTTGCAGCCTATCCAGTGGTTGCAGGTGTCTAGTGACGTACTTGCCAAATGGGGCACTGTACATGATGATTGGCCTAATGAGGGAAGAGTCGATGGAGACAATGACCTCTTTCTTCTTGGATGCAAAACCCTTTGTAATGAGATGTGCCACATAGAAGGACTTTCTGACCACAGTGGCAATGTGGTGATCAAAAGAGAGGTTTCTGTCAACCTGCGTTCCCAAATCTCTTATAACGCCTTCTGTGTTCAGTGGACTACCATCAATGTGGTAATTCATGGGAACCGGGTTTTTCCCAAAGGGGATGATGACACATTTTTTGGCATTGAACTTAAGGCCATGGTTCTGACACCATTCGTTGGTCACAGTGAGGCCATTCTGTAGGATGTCAACATCACTTGGGGAGATAATAATAGCTCCCAACTTGCAATTGTCCACGAGCTTTGTCAGCCAGAGTCCCTTCATGTTTGCCTGGACTTCAGAGAATTAGATACCAAACAGGAGAGGACCCAGGACCAAACCCTGTGGGACTCCACTCGAGACTAATCGGCAGTCTGACTTGGAGTCAGCTACTTTCACACTGTGGGTTCTATATGTGAGCTAGTTTGCAACCCACCTAGTGATATAGGGGTTGATGCCTAGCTTAGTGAGTTTTTCTATGATTCCTGAGTGGGGAATGGTATCAAAAGCCTTGGCCAGATCAAGGTAGGCAGTATAAACCACCTTGCCTTCATCCACAGCTCTGGTGACTGACTCATAAAAGTTGACCAAGTTGAGCAGGCATGATCTACCCTTCACAAAACCAAACTGTGTTGGATCCAGAGTTTGTAGATTCCCTATATCCTTGTTTATTAGGTTCATGATGATGGGTTCCATAGCTTTGCATATCAGACTTGTCAGGCTAATGGGGCAATAGTTCCCAGGGTCTGTAGTTACTCCTCCTTTGTGGAGAGGGCTGACTGTAGCAGTGTGCTGTTTGGCAGGGACAAAGCACACATGTGTATTGCCAGTTCACTCTGTAGTTCATGTAGAACATAATCAGGGATATTATCAGGTCCCATAGAAGCTGTATTCTTGGCCTTGGACAGTACTGTTTTAACCTGTGCAGCAGTAATACTGGGGGTAAAGTTGGCACTGAATCTGTCAGCCAGTATACTGGCAATATCTGTTGGCTCAGTATAGGAGGTACCATTGTACAGTAGCTCAGAGCAAATCTGGGTATTGCCGTGGAGATTCTTTACATAATTATAAAAGGCCTTGTGGTTGTCTTTACTATCTGCTGCAATTCTGTTTTCATACCTAGCTTTAGAGGATTTGATGAGGGATCTCAACTTTTTGTTGAGGCAGATAAGGGAGTTTTTTCAGTCTTGGGACTTCACCTTATTCCATATCAGTTTCCTCCTTCTATTGTAGAGTTTGTTTATGGCAGGGGACCACTAGATTGGCTTCCTTTTTTTGGAGGAGAGTGTCTTGGTTCTATTGGGTATGGCGAGATCCATGCATTTGTGTACGTGTTCATACAGGGCACTGGTGCATGATTCTGCAGTCATGCAACTATTCTCCATTTGCATGGGTGCCATGAAGATTGCTAACCATGTTTTTCAGGATCCAAAAGCTAGCTTTGGAGAAGTTTTTCATGGTTGTTACTTTTGCTGGGGGGGGGGGGATGTGGATTTCCAAGGTGATTAGTTTGTGGTCGGCTCTAACCAGGGAGGAGCTGACTATTGGTGTAGAGCAATGGTCGTCCATGTTAGTAATGACCAAGTCAAGGATGTTGCTACCTCTAGTGGGGGTAAGAATGAGCTGGTCTAGGACATTGAAATTAATGAACTCCAGGAAACGTTGGCTACCAATGTGGCTTGGTGTATCAACCTTGGCTACCAATGGGGCTTGGTATATCAATGTGATCTTCTTCTCCCTAAACCCTTTCTCTTTCCCATAATACTTTGTATGACTCATGCCAGACATAAGGTAGTAACTTTGAATTCCCACGCCAATGACATATAATGGGATTTGGGATGGTCACTTATTTTCCTTACCTTCTGTAAAAGGACTGCTTCTTTTCTGTCTCTAATCACCCTTATATTTATGTTTGGCTCAGACCTTTTTTTACACTATACTTAGAAGTTATCCAGCTACAGTCAGAAAAGTAACTAAATTGCTGGCCTTTGTTCAGTGTTTTCTTGTAGTAGTTCAAAAGGAATTGGGAGTCCCCTTTCCCCACACTACTGCAGAGGTGTTAAAACTGTCACTGCACTGAGAGACCCTTGCAGAATCAATTCTTCTTAGATCACAAGTGTGGGAAATGGATGGAATAAAATATGTTGCAGTCCAGGCTCAACACATTATGAAACAGTATATAACTCCTATATGAAAACACAGGTGACCGTAACCTCTATAATGCCTAATTCTTGAGTCTTGTATTTGTGGTATTGTCCTCTTCATATCTTCTACTATATCAAGTCTGGTAGTTGATCTGGGTTGAGTCACAGCCATTAGCAATGCAGCAAGCATTTAAGTGTCATCTAAGATACTTTTAATCTCTTTAGTATGGGGTCAGAGTTTTCATTTTACACCTGCCAATTAAAAATGCAACAAACAGTCTATTGATGGAGTTGGTAAGGTCACATCATATTACTATTTTGTGGACAAATTGCATAATGTACATTATTTTAGAGGGTTTATGGTCCTAAAGGAGAAAGCATTTTCTCACCTGATGAATTTCCACAAGACTCAAGTGAATGCATAAGATAATCAATAAAAGTGATATGCCACACATAGTTAATGTTTTTCTTGACAGCAAATGTACTAAACATGTTGACTAGTTAATTAGCATCTCTGTCTTCCCTCACATGACTACATTCTTGACACATTTCTTCCATGATAAAATGCAAGTGCTTCTCTTTAAAAGCTACAAAGTGCTATGCATGAGCTCTGACTTGGCGCTACATCAAACAACCTGACAACTTTATGTCCTCCCACTGTGAAAAATTGATGAGTGCAGAATTTCCTTCATGATGCATGAACATCAATAGTTTCAATCCAGATGTTGACATTCTTTTTCCCTGAGACACCCTTTGCCATCTTTGCGAAAGTGTTTCTTTTATTTTAGCATGCCTGTAAACCAGAAGCATTTCTGTACTGGTGATTTATGAATTTTGAAGCTTAACCTTGTCATGACCACAGTGAGTTTGGAAACAATACATTCATTGCAGCATTTCTACATCATCTAGCTTTATGCTAATTTGAATTTGTTTTGCAGAAGAAAAGGATATTTAATTGACAAAGGGAGAGTAGAGATGAAATTATTTTTAACCAATTCACTCTTATGAGCATAGCAGGTCAGGTATGGTAGGTAACTACTTGCTGTATATTGTGGCTGCTTACATTCAGATGTATTAAGGTCAGCCAAATAACAGAACATTATGGGTTGTACAAGGCAGCTTATATATGGCAATCTTTGATTTGTGACCATAGCATGTTAATACTAACCAGCTTATGGCAAATTTGTATGTCTTGACTGGCTTGCTACTTTCTTCTGCTTGAATACCATGCTTTGCATGCTTTGAAGTACTTTAGGAGGTTATATTTCATTATAGTCTTCCCCCTCACTTCATTATTTATTACATTTCTATGTTTTACTGCAGCTGAAAAGTATTGAACTTATGTCTTTTCTATATTCCAACTACTAAATTGTCAGTATTGTTTGGTTTCACATTTGTTAACCTACATAATCAGTCTTTATGGTTGTATTTTGGAGTATTTTATAGTATAGTCCCAGTGATTTTTAAAAGATAACACCTTAAGATGGATTGGAAGTGATACTAGGTATTGAGCACAGACATCAAAGTATACCATTTCTAGCCCCCCTCGCTGCCCCAAAACAAAAAAAGATTTTAACACAACTTCTGCATTAGCTTTCATTAGTATAGAGTATGTAAACCTTTGATCAGTTCTAGTGCTAAGGTTTGTTTTCAGACAAAAATCTCATGTAGTGCAAAGTCTTTAGCAGTATCATTGTTAGGTCACTAAAATGTATTGCATCACCTCTCTGTTTCTAACGGTTTAACATTTAATTTATTTTTTGGCTACAGGGCAAATAAAATGTTTCAGAGACCTTTCAGAATCTATTGCCAGACTTACACTAATTTAGATTTAATATCAATGTCTTGGCTTCACAATAAACTGACACTAAATTTTAGATTATATGGCTCAGTAGTTATAATTTGGGTTTGCTTAGCAGTGATCTGATGAAAGCAGATGTACCAGGCAAACCAGTTTCGTAGTTCTGATTATTTATTAATTTTTGTAATGTGTCTGCTACTTATCATGTTAGACACTTAAAACACACCGAGGAATATTGATGATCTAGTGCAGTTTAACTACTAAAGAGGTTTAAAAAAGTTACTTTTTTGTTTAATAAATTGTTTGATGGACTTGTAAATTGATGATGATTCAGCTATGTGGATTATCCCTTCCAGAAAACAATCGTTACTTAAGGAGTAAGGATGTGCATGTTTATATTATTGAATCAGTTCATATGCATCTATATTTATCATTTCTGGCCTGGCACAAAAAATGTTGATTTCATTATTTTTTCTCACATAGCAGAACTGGTCTTTACTGTCAGAAAGTACCTAAACAAAGATGACTACATACCAGGTGGATACCTTCAAAATCATGCTTAGTTGCAAACTGTCAGTAATCATTAGTAACTTGTATAAATCCAGAGAGTTACATTATGCCATAAATTAAGTCATCAAACTACTAGGCATAAATAAGGATTAGTAATGCATAACAAAATATAACCTGACAGTGGTTCTTTCATTATATGATAGAAATGATGCTAAGAAAATAGCAAGGCAAATAAGTTCTATTATGATGTAGGTAGAAAGGCAAACAAAAATGCATAGAAAAAAGTAAAACAATCACTACAAACAAAATTAAACTTCCTCACAACACTAATAAAACCTCTTGGAGAGATAGGTTCCTCACCTAGAGAATGACCTTGCCTGGCAAAGAGTATAACACATTGGCCGCCCTCAAGTTCTACCTTGCCTATTGGCTGGGTAATCAGAAATTTACTTGTGGTATAAGCAGTACTTCTCTCAGTGAACAAAGTACTAAATCTACCTTCTAAACTCTTTAGGTTGCATGGCTAAGCACTATATGATCACCCAGACTGCCTACCTAGTAAGAACCTATGAATTTACAACAGGTGTACAACACAACTAGGTAGTTATAATTGTGTAATCATGAACTAATATGCTCATTATCTCTGAATGGTTTTCATGTTCAGTGCATGTGTAGAGGTAAAATATCATTACTCTCTCAGTATTGGAGACAGCATTAAACTATGTATGCAATCTCTCTTTTGGGAACCATGTTGCATTTGTGATTAGGAAGTTGTTCTACCTTGCAGAGTTGATCTGTAGTGGCTTCTTCAGTAGGTTTTCAGTCTTGATTCCTCCATACCTTTTGTAGTGGCATCTTCCCTAGGTCTGCAGTCCCGATTCCTCCATACCCTTCCCTCACTACACATATCTTGAATACATTTCACTTCTTGGAATGTATCTCACAATGTAAATAGATAAACCTGAAAGACTCCAAATATTTCTGAACAGGCAGATTTCTGAACTACACAGTCTAAGCTAGCACGAAAGAATAAAAGCCCTAAAAGCCCTGTCCCTATACTTTGCCTCATATAAATTCCTGAGGGGAAGATCTTTTGTTTTCTATTTAAAACACTGAAGGTTTCTACCTTTTCCTACCTGCAACACCTTCACATAATGGATGTTTTTGTAACAGTCATGTCAAAAACAAACCACCACAGTAAAATTCATATCCAAGTATATTTTGTGTCTTTGGAATAAACTCCAGCTACAATCTACACATCAGACAAAGTAACAACCTATGTACTTTCAAACTCACACTCAATGATTGGATGGGAAGTCATAAATTCATATGTTGGATCCTTTTACAAGGGTTAACTAATGTAATCTCAGTTCCAAAGGGGTGTTATAACTAGTTTCTTGATGTTCCTTTGGCAGTAAGTTTAGTATGAACCTATGAGCTATGAACTTTGAACCTGTCAACAGTTATGCAATGCTCAAGTAAAAATTGCAATTCCTAAAACAGCCTAAAGGCATAGGAGATGAGATGACATGAGATGCAGTGCACTCTGACAAAAGCAACACTACATAAATAAGTTAAAGAAAAGCAATACGGATGGTTTGGTCTGACCACATGTAGCTACCATTCAATGCTCAGATATATGCAGTAATGTAATTCAAAACTCACATCACCTCTCAATTATACATTAAATAGAAAGTTGGCAGCAAAGTAATGGAAAATTAAAATGACCGTCAAGGACAACCAACCCTCACCAAGCTCCCCCCTGCACACACACACACACACACACACACACACACACACACACACACACACACACACACACACACACAGTAACATTATTCATAATTGAGTTGTTGCAGACTTGCAGGCAGCACACTTGGAAACAAATATAAAAATTAATAAATAAATGTACCAGTGCACTACTACAAGAATAGGTACAGTAACTTATGGTAACATGGTCTCCATTCACACCTCATCATTCACAGTAGCTGGTGCTCTTGTGGATGAGAAGCATGGCTTGAAGCTATAAGGTGGCATGAGTGTTCAAATTCTGCAAGCAAGTACACACAGATTACTGTTAGCTCCATCTTCCCACCTGATTCCAGATGATGTAACATTCAGGCTATGAGAGAGAGAAAGAATAGTGATAGGTCCAATGTTAGAAATGTATGAAGAAAGTCAATGTCACATCACAAGGCGTTTGCATCATTTAGATTTTTGTTAGTCTTAAGCATAATGCTAGACGTCTGAACTGTCCCTATTTTGGAGGAATGTTCCTATTTTCAGGCTTGATTTACCCCTGCACAGTATGTCTCTATTTTTGGATGTATGTCCCTGTTTTCTGGCTTGAATGATGTCTTCACACAATTCCTGAATACACCTTATGACATGTGATTTTTGAACCTGCCTACTAAACAGAACACCATACTATGTGACCAACAGACTAGTGTCAACAATGGTTTACAGAAAGTTTACACAACTTACATCTCTCTTTTCTAAAGGAAAAATAAATGACCGTGTGTGGTAGAATTTTACAATACAGTTAATGAAAGTCTATAGATTTTGCACTCTTTGACAACATGCTTATATTTTTCCAGTATTTTGTTACTCTATCTTTTCAAAAATGTGTTACTAACTGGTATTCCACATTCCTAATGGAAGTAGGAAGAGTTGTGTTCCATTTGGTATTCATATTTTATGCTAATTTAATGCCCACATTTTTAGCTGTCTGTGTAAACTTTTCAAGGGCCTTTCCTCCTGTTTTCAAGGTCTGCAGGTTGAAGGGTATGTCAAAAACTGAAACTTGCTTTTCTCTTCCCTGAAATTTTCCATATGTAAATAATTTTAGTATCAGATAACTTTGATGTGAGCATGGAGTATGGATGGTCATGATGATTTTAAACTACAATGTATTTTTGAACAGATGGAATTCAACAAACCTTTGCATGCTTGTGTGAGATAACTTGAATATGTAAAAGTATGCCTCACAGACAAAGCTATTATGTGGTTTGCTAAAATATTGTGAATAACTAAGAATGAAAATACCCATGTGAAATACCATCATGTTTTGAATAGTTTATATTTATCTTTATTTTGATATAATCATGCATAATACTGAATGTGAATAATCACTCTTTTCATAAAATATTTTTGTAGCTACTTATTACATAGTTATCTTTTTTTTGGATCAAAGATGGCCAGGGTGGTTATTAAAGCACAGCTCTTCATTCTGCATAGAGAAAGTTACAAATTAGTGTACAATGAATTATTAATAAACTACTTGCATATCTGTGTGATTTAGGTTCTTACATATATATACTGTCTAATAATCTGTTGCACTTTTCATAAACAAGCTCCTCAGAATACTAACAGCATATGAACATGAACCTATATTGTGTTATACTGATACTTGATCGATAATTATTCAATGCATATATGTGTTAATATAAGAAAGTTAGTTGGAATGAAAAATATGATAGAGTAGAAAATCATTAATGGCCGACCGACTATTCATCATGAAATATTGACAATTAAGCGAGGCTAGAAATGCTAGTGTGCAGGAATGTATAGTAACAGAATTTTTGATTCATGGCTGTATGTGTTTGAGATATTTCTTAGTATTTATTGAGTCTCTACTACATTCTACTATACTCTGTGTTGATCATTAGCTCAACTGGTTAAGCTGTCTGTGGGTTCAAACCCCCCAAGTCTTTGCTAATCAGATTGGCTATGCATTAAATTATTTTTATAAGCTTTACGTAATATGACTATGTTGTATGGCCTGGTACTGCCATATGAAAATGTGCATACGTATTTTATTGTCAGAGTGCATTAACACATGCAGCACATAGGCAGCACATGACTACACCTTTCTTCATTATCCACAACACCTCAACATTGTTCCATACAGTATAGTTTATTAACAAGGATCTCATTGTGATTTTCTTGTAATACTTATGGAAAAACAAAAGACGTAAGCTCAGTCTTAAATGTTCAGTAGTAAATGCACACATATCACCAAAACTAAAAGCAAAATCAAACCAAGAATGAAAATCACTTGGCACCACAGGATCCAGAAGCACGTAAACAAAGGCTTTCAAAATAAGCAGATGAAGAAATCAAATAGCTGCTAGGTCTCCAAAAAGATCCTTTAATGTAACCAGGCAAAGTAAAAATCCACAATATCATCCAAGCGCTTTCACTCGACCACATGCGAGCTTTCTCAAGGCAAACAACATTGCTGGAAGTTCATTCACATTAAATACTTCCAGAATCATCACATGACTTCCTGTGGACCTTTCCCAACAGGAAAACACCATATAAGGAAATTCTAAAATACATTCTTATTATCATTAAAAATAATTCATTTTCTAAAAATATCTTGACGAATGAATAGCATAATGAACTTGAAATTGAATACAAACTATTAAAATATGTCATAAAACAATTCTGTAAAATATGTTTATAGTTTTATAATACAAATAAGTGCAGTAACCCCTTTTAACCAACGGGGGTGAAATCAAAACTCCAATTTAAAACCTAGGGTTACTAACTGGCATTGTAAAACATTTCTTATCTGAGTTGCCAATGTATAATATTCCATATATCATATTATAAAATCTTATGGATTCAAAAGTGAATAAAACAATAGATGTCATGTTCTGCTAAACTGTGTTATAGACGAGCTTGTCTCAATTTCAAAACACTAGTGATGTTGAGGGTGTCATTCAGACCTGGGTATCTAGTAGCGTCTAACCGGAGCTGCCAAAATAGCTCAATTTCCTTATATAGGTTCATAGGTTCATAGGTTCATACTAGGCTATCTACCCTAGGGCATTTATAAGCCTAGCCAGAGTGTGTGTGGCTTTCACCACCCCTTAGGATGAGAATACTATACCCATTAGTTTGCTGTGCCTCTGTCCAGCAGTGACACAGAGATGATTCCTGGGGTAAACCTATGATCTCCCATCCACTCGTCAAGATTTCTCTTGAACAGAGTCAGTGAGGGGCTCTGCCTCACATGGACTGGGACTCTGTTCCATAGTGTAGGGAGTCTCTGGGTGATGAATCTGTCCCTCCAGCATGTCCTATTTATATCCGTGTTGAGGTTTAAGTCTCTTGCTCTCGTGGCTCTGGTGGATTTGGATTTTTGAGGTGGAGCATGTCCATTAATTCCGGGTTGGACATGGCCTTGTATGTCAGGCACAGATCACCTCTGAGCAGACGGTATGCGACTGAATAGAGCTTGAGTTTCTTCAGTCGGGCAGCGTATGACATATGTTTGAGCCCCTTTATCCTTTGGGTGAGGAACTTTTGCGGTCTTTCCAACTGCTGCAGGTGTCGGGTAAGGTACATTCCGAATGGGGCGTTGTACTCAATCATTGGTCTGATAAGTGAAGAGTACAGGGGTACAATGACCTCTCCTGATCTGGATGTGAATCCCTTCATGATCAGGTGGGCAAGGTAGAAGGTCTTCCTAACCACTTTGGCAATGTGAGTGTCAAAAGAGAGGTTACTGTCAACTTGGGTCCCCAGGTCCCTGATAACTTCTTCCGTGTTTAATGGAATGCCACCTATGTGGTAATTAGGGGTTACCTTGTTTTTCCCAAAGGGTATGACTATACATTTTTGGCATTTAGCTTAAGGCCATGGCTCTGGCACCAGTTATCCATTTCTATGAGACCTCTCTGGAGGATGTCTGTGTCTGATGGAGTGTCAATTATGGTGCCCAGTTTGCAGTCATCTGCAAATTTTGTCAGCCACAATCCCCCTATGTTTGCCTGCACTTCAGAAAAATAAATGCCGAACAAGAGGGCGCCCAGGACTGAGCCCTGTGGGACACCGCTTGTGACCGGCTTAGATTCTGACATGGCACCAGCAACTCTAACCCTGTGGGTTCTGTCTTTGAGCCAGTTTGCAACCCATCTTGTGACATATGGGTTTACATCTAAGCTGGTGAGCTTTTCTATGATGCCCGAGTGGGGTATTGTGTCGAACGCTTTTGCTAGGTCAAGGTAGGCTGTGTGAACTGCCTTATCCTCATCAGTGGCCTTAGTGACTGTTTCGAAAAAGTCGACCAAGTTCAAGAGGCAGGATCTGCCCTTGACAAAGCCAAATTGGGTAGGATCCAGTGTCTGTAGGTCCCCAATGTCTTTATTTATGATTTCCATTATGATCCTCTCCATAGCTTTGCAGACAAGGCTCGTCAAGCTTATGGGGCGGTAATTTCCAGGGTCCGTAGAAGCACCGCCTTTGTGGAGTGGGACCACAGTTGCCGTACGCCATTCTTTGGGTACGTATCCTGTAGTAAGGCTAAGATTAAACAGCAGCCTTATGTGTGGGTTTAGTTCCTCATTGAGTTCATGTAGCACACAGCTGGGGACACCGTCCGGTCCCATTGATGCTGTGTTTTTTGCTTTAGAGAGAGCAGCTCTCACCTGGGCATCTGAGATGTTTGGGAGGCTAGACTCTGGTGGGATAGATATTTCTCCTTTTGGGGGGGGAGGGAGGGGAGAAATTAGCACTGAACCTGTCTGCCAGTATGTTGGCAATGTCTGTGGGTTCAGTGATTTTTGTATCATTTTGGACTAATTCTGAGCATATCTGGGAGTTTCCACCCAGGTTTCTAACATAGCTAAAGAAGGCCTTATGATTGTCTTTTGTGTCTTTAGCGATTTTTCTCTCAAAGTTGGCCTTGGATGATTTTATGAGTGATCGTAGTTTTTTGCTAGTATTGATCACAGATGCCTTCCCTTTTAGGGATTTTTCTCTGTCATGTAGTAGCTTTCTCCTCTTGTTGTAGAGTTTGTTTATGGCTGGGGTCCACCAGACCGGGCGCCTGCCTTTGGTGGAAAGGGTCTTGATTTTATTAGGGATTGCTTGATCCATACATTCCTGGAGGTGCTCGTAGAAGGCATTTGTAAGGGTTTCAGCAGTGTTGGTTGTGGTTTCCACTGGCTTGGGGGCCTTGAAGGATACCACTCCAGTCTTAAGAAGTGTGAAGTTTGCTTTTGAGAAGTTCTTCACTGTGGTCTTTTTTGCTGGGGTTGGGGGCAGGATGTGGATCTCCAGTGAGATTAATTTATGGTCTGATCTCACCAATGAGGGATATACTTCTGGTGTGGAGCATTTTGTCCACATGTTTGTGATGATCAGGTCTAGTATATTTTCTCCTCTTGTGGGAATGGTGACTAGTTGTTCCATAGCATTTGAGTTTATGAACTCCAGGAACCTTTGGGCTAGGGTGTTGGGGCTTGAGTAATGTTCCTAGTCTATGTTTGGGTAGTTGAAGTCACCCAATATGATGGTGTTTGGAGAGACATTCATACTCTCCAGTGTCTTCAGGAAGGGTGTGGGTTTCCTGAGTTTGAGAGGTGGTCTGTATCATGCTACATACTGTATGGTAGTTTTACCTATAGTTAATTGCACCTGGATGGTCTCGATGCCGTGCATTGCCACTAACCTGGAGGTGTGGGTATCCTTTATGAATATGGATACTCCCCTTTTGTGGTTCGGTCCAGATTTTGAGGCGGAGCATGATATGAGGTATAACCTGACAGTGCTGGGGTGCTCTCAGGAGCCTTGAACCAGGTTTCAGTCACAGCACAGACATCAATGTTCTCCATACTGAGGAGGGCTTCGAGGGCGTGCATCTTGAGGTTTAGACTTCCGGCATTGAGCAGTATTACCCTTAGTTTTTTTCCATTTTTGTTTTCTAGGCGTTGGTTTATCATTTGAGCCTTGCCTAAAAAAGGCACTATGGGGGTGGCAAGAGCCTTTGCCAATATCCGGAAGCCCAGGGGTGACAGGTGCAAGCCGTCCCTTGCAAAGCAGCGTGGCTTATCAAGCATGTCATCCCAGGCAGACAGACATTGGATCCCCTTAGAATGACACCAGTAATTAAGCCAATTATTAAAGCTGATCATTTTGTCTCTGTATTGTGGCATCATTCTTGGTGAGGGTAGGATACTGCTCAGGGTCAGGGTCATACCGGCCTGGGCTACATAATCTGAGAGCTCCTCTATGCCTCTTTTCATGTAGTCCAGGGAGGTACGTCTCAGGTCGTTCACACCGGCATGGACAATGACTGAGTCATACTTGTACTTGCTGTGGAGTGACCTGAGTGCTTGTGTTATGTGGCGGATTCTAGCGCCTGACAGGCAGCTTACTGTGATCTTTTTCTTGTTCAGTCTGGTGAGTGGGACGTCAGTGTGTCTGACTATGGAGTCACCTATAACAAGTGTGTCTGGCATTGTGTTTGGCCTTAAGGGCTGTGACTGTTTAGCACACTGACTTTGAGAGCTATGTGTTGCATGTCTTATGTCTTGAGGTGGCAGTTGCTTGGGTGTCTGCTTTGGAGGCCTCTGTAGTTTTGGTAGATTTTTGATCAGTGCCTCCGAGTATGTCTTTGTGTGTTTATGTGTTTGTTTTGCAGTTGTGATAGTTCTATGTGAAACTGGGTTTGTGGTGTGCGTGGTTTCCTTCTCCTCCTGTCTGGTCTTGCCAGTCCTGAGTTGAGAGAGCTCAGCCTCCAGTTTGGCTATATAGTTGCATCTCTCACATGTATTTGTGTTTTGTGGGAGAAGGAGTGGGTTGTCTGTGTGAGGCAATTGTAACATTGCCTCAAGATGCCAAGATTCACCAGCTGAACAGGAGAGGACGCTAGCAACTGACCCTTGACATGCTAGAAAAAGTGAAAAAGTTTGCTGTGTAACTGAGTCAGAAGGGACCTATAGGGAAATGGGTACTCAAGGGATTCTAGGCTAATGTAGTACTTTGTTTAGTATATAAGTACTTTACCTATATAAAAATGCTTTAGGAGCAAGTGCTGAGCTTTTGAGATAGAGAATAGACTGTTTAGATTGCAAGTAGAGAAGTTCTAAGGGAAAAATTGAACAGCAGACTTTACGGAGCCAGAAATAGTTTAACCTTGTTTAACCGGCGCCCCCGATGGTGCTCTATGGGCAACTCCACGCTAAATCAATAAAAAGCACTTAAAGCGGGCTTTATAGCAGGGGGGTTGAAAAGAGCTAGGAATTGACCCAAAATGGCCAAAAGACTACAATTTAATGGCTGGAACCACTGCTCTAGGGACAAATAGGCTGCTCAGTGCTCCCCACTCCCACTGGTGAACAAAGAAGCTTCCCTTTATCCAAATAAGGATACGGAATAGCACAGGAACCAAGCCAAAGCCCAGAGATCAGCAAACTCTGAAGACTGGACTATTCTAGTTCAGTAAGATGGGAAAACAAGATATTTTTTTGCAGAAAACAGAGGAAAAACAGACAGTAAATGCTATAAATGCTTTTAAACGGCTAGCGCACTTGAGTGTGCTAGCCTACAGGTAAAATTAAGCAACAAATAACTTTTTTAAAGGTGCAAAACAGGTAATCAACACAAAAACAGTTTAAATAGAATGCAGAGCTGTATAAACAGGCAAAAATGCAGTTGCTAAGCAGTAAATAATCAAAAAGCCAGAAAAAAATACTTAAATCCGGAAAAAGTCACTCTTTTGCTCTCTGCTGCTTGTAGAACTCTGCAGGACACCATGAGGAGCGGTGCTGAGTTGAATACAAGCGAAAAAGTGCGCTAAAGCGGGCTTTATTACAGGGGGCTGAAAAGAGCTAGGAATTGACCCAAAATGACCAATAGACTACAAGTTTCTGGCTGGAACCACTCCTCTAGGGACAAATAGGCTGCTCAGTGCTCCCCACTCCCACTGGTGAACAAAGACGCTTCCTTTTATCCAAATAAGGATATGGAATAGGACAGGAACCAAGACAAAGCCCAGAGATCAGCAAACTCTGAAGACTGGACTATTCTAGTTCAGTAAGGCGGGAAAACAAGATTTTTTTTTTGCAGAAAACAGAGGAAAAACAGACAGTAAATGTTATAAATGCTTTTAAATGGCTAGCACACTTGAGTGTGTTAGCCTACAGGTAAAATTAAGCAACAAATAACTTTTTAAAAGTACAAAACAGTTAATCAACACAAAAACAGTTTAAATAGAATGCAGAGCTGTATAAACAGACGAAAATGCAGTCGCTAAGCAGTAAATAATCAAAAAGCCAGAAAAAAATACTTAAATTAGGAAAAAGTCACTCTTTTGCTCTCTGCTGCTTGTAGAACTCTGCAGGACACCACAAGGAGCGGTGCTGAATTGAATACAAGCGAAAGCGGGCTTTATTACAGGGGGCTGAAAAGAGCTAGGAATTGACCCAAAATGGCCAATAGACTACAAGTTTCTAGCTGGAACCACTCCTCTAGGGACAAATAGGCTGCTCAGTGCTCCCCACTCCCACTGGTGAACAAAGACGCTTCCTTTTATCCAAATAAGGATATGGAATAGCACAGGAACCAAGACAAAGCCCAGAGATCAGCAAATTCTGAAGACTGGATTATTCTAGTTCAGTAAGGCGGGAAAACAAGATTTTTTTTTTTGTTTTTTTTTGTTTTTTTTTTTTTTTTTTTTTTTTTGCAGAAAACAGAGGAAAAACAGACAGTAAATGCTTTTAAACGGCTAGCACTTGAGTGTGTTAGCCTACAGGTAAAATTAAGCAACAAATAACTTTTTAAAAGTGCAAAACAGTTAATCAACACAAAAACAGTTTAAATAGAATGCAGAGCTGTATAAACAGACAAAAATGCAGTCGCTAAGCAGTAAATAATCAAAAAGCCAGAAAAAATACTTAAATAAGGAAAAAGTCACTCTTTTGCTCTCTGCTGCTTGTAGAACTCTGCAGGACACCATGAGGAGCTGTGCTGAGTTGAATACAAGTGAAAAAGCGCGCTAAAGTGGGCTTTATAGCAGGGGGTTGAAAAGAGCTAGGAATTGACCCAAAATGGCCAATAGACTACAAGTTTCTGGCTGGTACCACTCCTCTAGGGACAAATAGGTTGCTCAGTGCTCCCCACTCCCACTGGTGAACAAAGAAGCTTCCTTTTATCCAAATAAGGATATGGAATAGCACAGGAACCAAGACAAAGCCCAGAGATCAGCAAACTCTGAAGACTGGACTATTCTAGTTCAGTAAGGTGGGAAAAACAAGATTTTTTTGTTTTTTTGTTTTTGTCTTTTTTGCAGAAAACAGAGAGAGAGAGGAAAAACAGACAGTAAATGCTATAAATGCTTTTAAACGGCTAGCGCACTTGAGTTTGTTAGCCTACAGGTAAAATTAAGCAACAAATAACTTTTTAAAAGTGCAAAACAGTTAATAAACACAAAAACAGTTTAAACAGAATGCAGAGCTGTATAAACAGGCAAAAATGCAGTCGCTAAGCAGTAAATAATCAAAAAGCCAGAAAAAAATACTTAAATCAGTTATAGCAAATACAGTTATAACAAATGCTCTGAAACATACTGTATGTTTCCAAAATGTTTGAGAAGGACAGTCAGAACAGAAGAAGGTTCAGGCGAAAGAAAAAAAAAGTTTTGTTTTACTTTTTGAAAGGGAAAAAGGAGGAACAGAAAGCCTTATCAAATGTTCTCTCTGTATTAGGCAGAATGAGCTAATGACATTAGACTGGGAGGTGTGTCACAGTAGGGGCGGGCAAGAACACAAAAGAACCAGCCCCCACTAGCCAATAGATAATTACACAGAGGAAATGTTTCAGTTTACACAATAGCCTACAGACAGCAAGCACTAGAGAGACAAATGAAAGTTTTTAAACAGATAAGGATTTGTGAAGATACTGAATAGACAAAGTGCTTTATATATATTAAATTTTAAAAACAGTAATCTGTAAAAATAATCAAAAAAAAACAAGATACTTATATTTTGAGCTTAGTTGCAGTCAACAACTTCTCCAGTCTGCACTGTGTGTGTAAAGACAGAAACCCTATCAAAGTTAGGGCTTAAAAACCAGAACAGCTTCTTTTCTTTTTTTACAAGAACACAAAAGAACCAGCCCCCACTAGCCAATAGATAATTACACAGAGGAA